>NC_137455.1:136614568-136751617 GCF_964235325.1 Thermobia domestica | reverse complement strand
ATACCATTAAATAGATGTTTACTAGATTAACGTACCAGCGTTATTATATCTAGAGAGAGAGGGACAAAGATAACACTAGGCTTCCAAGTTTCAAAATTACATTCTCTGTGAATACAGTTTGCAGAATTAATTCTTTGTTTCCTGAATGCTAGAACGAGAGGTAAATTCAGAGGGAATCCTGGAGCCTGTGGCCCCGCTCGCACGCCCATGGGCCCGTTCCATAGATGACAAATTCATTAAGGGGACAATATTAAAAAAATCTCAAAGCCATACGAATAAATATTATTTCTAGGGCGCTTAATATTAGACATTTTTTACTGAAATGGGCTTACGACTCATTTTTGTTTTATTTACCTTTTGAGTGCTGTTTTGTTTATGCAGTATAGTGATCCTGTTTGATGCTTCATTTATAATTTCATGTTCGTATCGTATATGGAGTAAGAAAATTTTGTCTTAAAGTGGACCCGCTCGAACGGCGGGAAGCTTCTCTGGGAAGCAGTTGTCCCCTGTCCCCCCACAAGTTACGGCCCTGAATCTGACTCTCCAGATTTAAAAAGCTAACGACGCCAGTGGTTAGCTACTACAAGAGCAGAGAAGACTCACATTTCTTGAGTGAAAAGTACTTGAATTATCTACTGCCTGAAACCCGAGAAAATATTATGTTCTGAACCGATAGACATACGTTGAAAACACAAAGGCAATCATCGAAAAATTTGTTGAGTCTTAATATTAACTAGATTTCAACTTACACTTACAAGATATTTCGCAAATCCCAAACAGAGTCGCAATTCCTTATGTCGACACTCAATTAGTACACACAAATTTACACAACGCCAGGCGTCCACTCATAAAACCTTTTGGCAAGAGGATCCAAAACCGAAAGATTGGACAGATTCGCACGGGGCAGACGCACCCTGATTACGCTCTTGATGCAGATAAAAGAGAAGTGTATTATTTAAAAAGTTACGAGGTTTTGAGAGGTTTCGGACCCGGTGAGTGCACCCCTTGAAGGACACTCAATATTCTTCTCATACACTCCGGTATAGAACAGGGCCGCGGTGACTCAGTGGTAGAGCGTTCACCTCTGGTGTATGGTGTTTGAACCCTGCTCCCACCAAGTGAAATTTGTGCTGGAGAAACACCGCGTGAGTGGGTTTTTCTCGGGATTCTCCCACTTCCTCCCACTTTCTTCATTCCACCATTTCATTCATTACTCATCATAATCGTCTCCTTTAGCCTAGGCGGCATAACCGTGGGACATAAAACTCAAAAATTTCATTTTTCATTTTTTTTTGGTATAGAACAGACACTCTTCATCGATATCACACGTGAAACCATACTAAAATATTCCTCCTTATACAGTCTGAGTTTAGTGTGCATACAACACTAACAAGGAACCCTTTGGGTGCGAGGTCGCGAGTACAATGTCTAATAAGGTTCATTTGAAAGTGTAGTGTGAACAATGATGACAGGAAAAATATTAGCTGCTAATGACTCACCATGTGCATCAGGAGGATGACAGAAAGTATGTGTCCGGGAGGTGCAAAGATCAATCTTCTATGGGATGTATATATTACACTTCACAAAATGGGCATCGTTGACATTCACGAAATGTTCAAAGCAAGCCATTAACTTGCAGTATGAAAACCGAATGAAGAATGACGCGCCACTGTGATCACAAACGTTCGTACAATCAAGATAAAAAGGAAACTCCTTGGGAGTTACAAACCGTTCAGAGCGTTCAAATAGGTATCCGCTCTTAAAAAATGCATATAGAATCATATTGGTACAACGGGTGCCATCACATTCCATCAGTTCTCATCTCCTCGTTATACCAATATGAAAATCATCTTGTATTAGACAGACTCTATCTCAGAATATTACAATTCCCATATATTGCTAAGTATGCCATACGGAATAACATTTACCGCCCTATACCGATTCCCATAATATCGTAGAATTCCTTATAGCCAACTAGTACGTTTTCGGTCCTAGTTCATTCATTATGACTCTGAAAGACAGCAGTAAGGAGTTATCTTAATTAAGAACCAGCTAACCCTGATCGAAAAACATATGCCAAATTAAAGTCATGGAAGCAAAAGTGCTGACAATGGGCAATTCAATTAAAGAAAAAGTTTCTCGCTCTGCAGCAAAAAAAAAAAAAAAAAAAAAGTTTAAGTTGTCAAGTTTTCGCAACTCCCTGTTTGATGGATAGAATACCATTCACACTGTAATAAATGACTAAAGTATTCAAAAGATATATTTTTGCCGTTCAGCACTTACGCCTATGGAAAAGATACTTTCTATTTCTTGCAAATTAGTTCCATATAATGGCAGTAAAAGTAAGTCAGAATACACATTAAAAACTCCCTCATGCTACTCAGTTTTTTTCTTGCTTCAAATTTTCTACATCGCCAAATTCATGCTAAAAAGGGGATTCAGAATTGGCACAGCGAGTTTTGGATCAAAACTTTAGTACACAATACCATATGTGATGTTATGCAATAGCTCAGGGATTGGCCGTTGTGCAGTTCTACAAATCTTTGTGACTTAATTCAGAAATTATTATGTTAATATTACTATTTTCCGCTGTAGATGTTAAACTATCAAAATCTGACAAGAAATTAACAATGGACAGCTATCTAAGTCAACAAAGGAAGCTAATATTAAGAAATGATACGCCAAGGCTTCTCTATCCCCTCCAGTCTAACTTTCTCCCTGCTTTTTGATCTTGACTCCTTATTAGATACTGAAGCAAAAAGACTTTGCTCTCCGCCTCGTCCCGTCAACGAACCTAGTCTCGCTAATTCCCACAGGAGTTGTGGTCTTTCGCAGAAACTGTGTGTGAGAGAGGAAAAGAGCGTCTGGGTATAAGACTTTCCTTGCTCAGTTCCTATTCCTCCCCACCATTTCTCGTTGTTCGCTCCCACTAAAGCACCCGAATCTTCTCTTCTCAAGGGGATCTGTGAATTGAGGGAATGTGTGCCTTCCCTCCTCTCTTCCTCCACACTCACACAAGCACCAACTCTCTTCAAGCTTCTGGTTCACTTTTCATGTTTGAAAAAGCATCCCCTTCTTATCTACGACATGCTTTAAATGGATTCTGTCCGCTCTTAAGATTGATCGGGTTCATATTCTTTTACTGGGTTTCTTTAAGACTTTGCGAAAAATTCTCTCTCTTTTTTTTTCTTCTTCATCTTATCCTTTCTTTTCCTACACTGCAACGTTACAACATGGCTTCCCTCTGTTTACATTATTGGCATTTTTTTTAAAAGTCAACTATCTTCCATGTGTATTCACTGCTAAAATAACAATATGATTATAATTAAGAAATATTGTGTTTTCTTTTCATTTGATGCAACTATTCTGCCTCTATATAAGCTGAGTTCTACTTTATTTGTTTAATTTACATTTAGATTATAATCCTTTTTCTTTTTTTTTTCTTTTTTCGGGACCCAATATTCATCTTTACGTAGCTTTACATGGCAAAGGCAGAGTGTGTATAATAACATGTATCTAGAGGATCTAACGCTAGTTTTTTTGTATGTACAAAGCTATAGTCATGAAGGACAAAAGAGACTACTGCTCCATTCGCTATTCAGTATGCTCTATGGACAATTTGAGAGTCATCCAGAGAATTTGGCAAATGTTACACTCTTTGAACTGAAAGGACAGTGGTGTATTTAGGAATTTGTTTCGGGGAAGGCTATGCACAACACGCGAATGAGCGCCTATATTTTTCCTTTCAGATGCCGGCAAATTTTAATTTTAATGAAGTTATGCATATAACAAATTTATTTGGGGGGGGGTTGAGCCCGATAGCCACCCCTAAATACGCCACTGTGAAATTCATTATTAATTTATTTCACAAGCTCTATTTCATATGTATGTAACAGAGTTTGGTCAAGGGTTATCTATCTCAACTCTCATCAAAAATTGACTTTCCCTTTGTGTATAGTGGCTAGCGCACGCACCTTTAGGCTTTAGCCCTGATCAACCTAAACTAATTTGGCTGACAACTTAAATAGGAAACTAAAGACTTTGACTTTATTAACAATTTTTGTTAAGAAGTTTCGTTGTAGCGACGCAGTTTGTAGTGTACATTCCATGTTTTTTTTTTAATAATAATTTATTATATTTATTTGTTTTCTCTTTATTATTGCGTGCGTGATTGTACGTTTATGATATCCACTATTTTGTCACATTTGATATTATGAACACTTATCTTGAAATCAATCAATATAATACAAAATTCTACTAAAATCAATCTATACCAGAAATTGCATTGTCATACAAAAGTACTTAAATGTAATATCTAAACTACAAATGCAAAAATAAGAATAGACGTTGTTACTGGAATATATAGAATTAAGATATGCAATATGGAATTAATCAAACAAATCAACTTTTTAGAAACAGAATTAATAACACACTGAGCAAGACTATGTGATAATATGTATATATATAAAAAACCAGTATCACGTAACAGTTTCAACACAATAACTGTGTCTTCATCAGACTTCCACTCCTTCTGGCTGCTTGGGAGTTGGTCATCACTTATATAGTCTCCGGAGATCAACTTTTAATTAGGCTCCGCCCCTTCATTAAAAAGTAACACTTGTGTGGTTTTCACTTTCACTTTTTAGCTGCACACGTGTCCAATTAAAAGTTCACTTTTTTCGTTGGTTACATTCTGTCCTCTAATTATCCTTATTTTCCTTATTAATTTTTCCTCTTTCTTTCTTCCTTCTCATTTCTTCTTTAAGCAGAATCTTCTCCCACTCTTTATTTATCGAGAATCCTGCATTCCAATTCATCACCTTGTTTCCTGCCCTCATAATCTCCCTAGCTTCCTTCTATTTTCTCACCAAATTTCTGTTCTCTACTTCTATGACCTCTGCTCCTTCCCACCCTATCCTGTGGTTTGTCTCTTTGTGATGCTTGTATGTCGCATTGTTGTCCATTTTCAATCTTACATCATCCTGGTGCTGTTTAATCCTTTCTTGCATTTTCTTTTTTGTTTCTCCTATGTAAATTTTGTTACACTCCGCGCATCCTACTCTATATATTACTCCCCTTTGATCTTTGACCGCTACTGCTTTTCTCTTGGTTCTTCTTACTAATTCAATTATTCTGCTTCCTCCTTTCCTGTACGTCCTAATTCCTGCTTTCCGAAGCATTCTCTTTATCTTCTCTGTTTCTTTGCTTAGGCTTTCTATTCCAAACCATTTTTTGTTCCTGTCTTCTTCCTCTTTCTTTCCCTTTCTTGCTATGTCTCTTGTGATATAATCCTCTTCGTTGTATCCTTTCTCCTTAGCTGTGTCCAGAACTTCTTTAAATCGGTTGTCCTCTGTTCTTCATTTGTGTTTAGGTCTCCTATTCTTTCTTCCATGCTTTTTATGAAATTATTCTTCTTCAGAATTTCATAATTATCCTGTGCCGAGAGAAATACTGAATTATATGATGTAACGGGAAGAAATTTATGAAAGGCTAAAGAAACGTATTAGTGCTTTATTAGATTTTATGTGTGATGTCAATGTACTCTGCAACTATGGAATTATAGCGAAAACTCTTTGGTTTTTCGGACTCACCTAACTTATGTGTCATACCTCGCAGACAGGTATCCGTCTTCGACCCACAGTTCCCATGTAAAGTCCATGTCGATGTTCTTCTAATGGGTCAATGAACACTTTCTCCTGAATAAACTATCATTTATAAGGAGATCTACGAGACCGGTGAACAACAGTTTGAAAAGGGGGAGATGTGAACGCGACAACATTGGAAGACGTCACGTAACAAACGACACAACGACACGAGTCGCCATTAGGACTATGCCCGAGAACAAACACTGCGATATCCATATTCGGTCTCTATCTTCGGAGATACATCAGCGGCGTAAACACAAGTTCATCAGGGCGACTCTCACTGGAAATACAAGTCTGGCGCCTAGCTAATTTAAGGCCAAAATGAATAATATTATGTAACCAGGTAGTAATTTTTGGTAGCCATTAGTGACCAAATATTTTAGTTTAACGGTAGACATTTGCATATAGCATTTATATAGCATTTATTACATATGCTAGCCTGGAAATGTAAAAAATGCAACATTCAAAGCAAATAAGAGACCAATTGCAGGACCGAATCAACACATTCTGGCGCCCACGGATAGACATGAGAACCCCTATCCCATCTCAAAGAAAATGTAGATCTTGGTTTAAAAATGACAATGACCAAATTGTCTTTAACAATGGATTCAGTATTTAGTCGTGACTACATCACAAATCTCATTGTTGAATGCACGTTTATTCGGAAGGATTACATAACAAGAGATGTCCAACAAGTGAGTTCTAGTACAATAAATAAATTTATTCTGTAATATCGAATACGGGCGTGATAGCTTGCGCGCGAGAGAGAATATATGGCCCCTGGCTCCAGTCTAATCAGGGCAAGCGCTAATTTGGACCTGACTACTATCATTGGTAGTAGTTTGCGCCATATGACCTAGCAGAGTAATATTTGTATCAGTTTTCTTTACTTACACGGTATTGAGAAGCTGATGAAATTTGCTACCAGAAAGAAGGATGTACTATTCTGCCTTTTGCTACATTCCATAAAGATCTATGTCAGATCAGATGACTCGTTCAACTAGGTGATAAGTGGTCAGCCCATGCATTCCAGAACACAGATGTCAGTATTTCGGGCTTTCTGGACCGGATATTAATACCTCTTAATTGGAGATTTCAAGATTGGAGGGCAGATCATTAACAAGATCAGGTATGCAGATGATACGGTTATAATAGCTGAAACCGAAGGAGCACTACTGGAGATGATTGACAAAATAGCCGACACTGGTAAACAGTATGGAATAGAAATTAACATCGAAAAGTCGAAAATCCCGTGAAAATACGCCCTTACGGATCAAAGTAAAAAAAAAAAAAAAAGAGAGAGAGAGAGAACTTGATGAGGTCGATAATTTCAAATATCTGGTAAGTATTTTGACAAGAGACGCTTACTACACGAAAGAGATCAGGTCAATAATTGCCATAGCTAAAGAAGCATTCAACAAGAAAAGATCACTATTAACTAACAGGCTCAATATTGGACTTAAGAAGAAGTTGGTTATGTGCAATATATGGAGCATTGGACTGTAGACTTGGACAATACGGAAGTCAGAGAAAAAAATATTTAGAGAGCCTCGAAATGTGGTGTTGGAGGAAGATGGAGAAGATAAAATGAACAGAAAGAGCAACAAATGAAGATGTTTTAAAACGGATAGGAGAAGAGGACACTTCTAAACAACAAACTTTCTTAGAAAGACCAATTGGATTGGACACATCTTGCGAAGAAATTGTGTTCTTCACACCGCCATGGAAGGAAAGATGGAGGGCAAGCGAGGAACAGGAAGAAAAAGAACACAGCTGATCGATGATTTGAAAGATAGGAGGAAATATTGGGGGATAAAACAGGAAGCTGAAGATCGAGAAAAGTGGAAGCAACATTTCCAAGCCCAAATCTAAAATTGAAAAAAAACAAAAGTTCTCATTAGTCCCAGGACCTGCTGAAAGGCTGAATACTTAATAATAATAATAATAATAATAATAATAATAATAATAATAATAATAATAATAATAATAATAATAATAATAATAATAATAATAATAATAATAATAATAATAATAGAGAAGGTCTAAATATGGGCTACCATTTTTATTTTTCGAATATCAATAAAATGTTCTAAGGAATGTACGAAATAAGAACCCCAAATATGTTGAGAGATGTTAACTTTATAACAGAGTTACAAATATAGCCGAAAATTCCAAGACTAACAACAATAAACACAGTTTTCTGAGAGAGCCCATAATGATAAGTTTTGAAAGTATGGTCTAAATATGGGCTATCTTCGAAATTAGCCACAAAGAACTAAGAAAAATGCTTGAAGGTACAAAATAAGGTGAAAGAATAATGTAGAGGTGATGACTGTCTATTTACAAAAGTCACAGATGTAGTCTTCCTTTTCCGCACCAGCACATTCGTTATGTGCCTACATTGAACACATTATACATGTAACCCATAGCTCCCATTGTGTATCTTCAGAGAATTTCCTATCGCAGAATATACAATTTGCGTCTTCGTCATCAGGCTTTTCGTGTCCAACAGGCATGTCTAAGTCAGTATCTTCATCATCACAAAGGTCTAAATCAGAAATCACCATCCTACATTCTTCTGAATCTGATTTTTGTCTTGCAAATTCCAGAACTCCTTGTCTTCTTTTCTGTCCAGATGTATTCCTTTCTACATTTGCAGGTTTGTGGTCAACGGTAGTCAACGATAATGACTTCTTGCATTTACGGGACGTTTGTAAGGAAGTAAGAACTGTTTCTTTGTGAGGAGTACCCGTTATAACAGTAGCACGTGCTGGTTTTCTACTGCAATTGCTGAGTCTTTTTTTTAATTATAGGAACTGTTGAAATATGGAATGGACTTACTAGATTTGAAGTACCAGGTATTGTGTTGTGAGTATCTTGAGATGAAAGGCAGGGAAACTCTTCAAACGATGATGTAGAAGGAACAGGATCTTGGGCATTGTTGTTTTGGCTCGGATCTTGAGCCACAGTAAGTTTAAGGGTTGAGTTGCATGTTTTTTGTGCTTCTATTTCAGAAGTTATGAAATCTGCATCACTAAAAATATTTGGATTCAGTGGGAAAATTCGTGTGGACTTAAAACCATTTACAGCTATTTCCACAGTTTGGACTTTAAGGTATGCTCTTCCAAATATCTCCCATGATGTCATAAGGTGTAACTCATCGTTGCGAATGACAAAGTCATTGCCTTAATTCCTCACTATAATAAGCCTTTAGGGCACCCATAAAGGTTTTGGCTAGTGGCTGAAGTTTGTGAGTTGTGTGTGATGGGAATGAAATTATGGTAACGTGATGATTACGTGCCATCTCAATGACGTCAATATTTCGAACGTGACTATAGTGTCCATCAAGAATCAACAAAACCGGTGATTCTTCAGTCGGACGAACTTTCTCAACAAAATGAGAAAACCACTTGGTGAATAAATTGGCTTGTACCCACCCACTAGGATGCGCTACTCCAACGGAACCTGGAGGACTTCCTTTCATTAACTGACTACTCATATTTGTTCGCGGAAATATTATCATAGGAGTCACAAATTGTCCAACGGCACACATACAGGCAATATTTGTGATTGTTGGACCTTTCTCTGCAGAAGCTAGAGCGGCATATTTCTCTTTTACCTTTCCTTCCAATTATAGACGGGAATTTGCTTTGAACAATTGTAAGGGCCGTCTCATCCACATTGTAGACATTCTCTGCAGGATATTTGTATTTTTCATAAGCATCTTCGAACAGACGAAAAAACTGCTGAACATTTTCCTTGTTGAAACCAAAAGTGCGAGCAAAAGACTTTCCATATGGTTTGCAAAGCGAAATAACGCTTTTGTGCCGACGAAGGAAACGATCAATCCACGATCTTCCATCCTCTGTGTCCATAAATGGATGTTGAAGACCATTTCTTGATGCTAGTTGATACGCCATACGTTGCTAGTCGCTCCTAGTGCATCCAAAGAAATTTTGCTCCATGAGGAGTAGATATTCTGCCAATTGTTTTTCAAGCTCGTTACCTAATATCGGTTTCCTTCCAAGTTTTCTCGTTGCTGCTTCAATGGGAGTTAGATTGTGTTTCTTGCTTAACATTTGCAGAGTTGTACGTGGCACATTAAAAGTCTTTGCTGCTTTCAGCGTCCCCATGCGGTTTTTTTCTTATGGTTCAAAGAGCACTCGCCATGTCCTCTTGCTTGCACATCTTTCTCTTGCCTTTTGGAGTGTAACTTGGCTTTCAATCTTGGCATGCTGAAACAAAAGAGATAGTTTTGAGAATTTTACAATGATGGTCCAAATATGGGCTACTAGCTTATATTTAGACCTAGCAAGATAGCCTGTATTTAGACTATTCGTAGATTTTGCTTTGTCACGCAACAGTACTCATACACAATATTATTTACCTTTTGTTTTCTACTAATTACAAGTGCTATTCCTGCATAATACAACTTACCTGTTAGAATTTTTCAAACTGGGTTTTCTTATGGTCAAAAATAATACAAAACACATACCTGATAAAACTTTCCCGCGATTGAACACAGGCAAAACACACAAGTTGATCAACCAGACCCAACTGTTCGTCGCCAACTGAACCACGCCACCACCTTCGTCCTTGAATAATGCTTTCACACCTTTGTCAGTAGGTGGTAGTACTACACAAGCATTCAGAAGTCTAGAACGTCACCTAGCCCATATTTAGACAACAGCCCGTATTTAGACCTTCTCCTCTAATAATAATAATAATAATAATAATAATAATAATAATAATAATAATAATAATAATAATAATAATAATAATAATAATAATAATTATTATTATTATTATTATTATTATTATTATTATTATTATTATTATTATTATTATTATTATTATGCACTTAGCTCTCCAATTGCCTCATGATGCTAAATCAACACAGGATAATTTTAGTGTTCCAATGGGAGTATGGGTCCTGCATACCGAAGTTGCGCGCGTTAACGTATCAGCTGAACTCAGTAATATATTTATATATATATGCGACAGGCAGTCAGAAAATTCCCCGAATGTTGTTGAAGTTTTGGCATTTATGATGATTTTACAATAAACCTTGTTCGGTGTATTCCTTAGGTTGCCAATTATGAATTTGACAAATGTAAACATCATAACAGACAGTGTAGTAGTAGTGTAGCTGAACAGAGGTCTATCTAGTAATCAGTTCACGCAATGTCGCAATTCGAGCAACGCACAAACATCAAGATTATGTGCAAATTAGGAAATTCTGCTTCAGAGACTTTTGTAACCTTAAAATCAGTTTAGTACCATAGGACGTTTTGCTTTTCCCAAGCTAAAAAGTGGACCTAAAAGGTACCTGCTTCGCCACCGTAAGAAAAATCAAAACCAAGGCTGAACTTCGGAAGATGAAAAAAGTGTACTTTCATCGGTGTTTCTAGCAATGGCAGTAGCGGTAGAACAAGTGTGTGTATTCCGAAGGTGGCTATTTTGAAGGTAATTAAGTAAATGTAAAATTATACTGTAGTAATAAAGAGGTTCAACAAAATCCTAGAAACCATTTGACCGCTCCTTGTATACATACTATCATCTACTCGTATGCACTACAACTTGTATATATATACAGGGGTTAGACAAATAAATCTAAAACGTTTGCAAAAGTGTGAAAATCATACCTAGTATGGTGTGGGGCCTCCTTTTGCGTCCAAATCAGCTTGGATCCGACGTGGAATGGACGTATACAGCTCCTGAATCGAGATGTGTGGAATTTTGTACCATTGTTCCAGTTCCTTAAGGGATGCTGGTGGAGGGTAATGAGACCTTCAGTATCTGCAACCTTACATTCCAACACCTCTCTTGATACCTCACAACATACCAAAACGCGAGCGAAATCGAAGATGGTGAAACTACATTTTTCAAAATTGACTGATTTCGCTTGGAATGCATCATATATAATGGAGACAATGGTGGTACTTATGTAAAATTTTAGCATGACACAACAATTCTACTATTGGAGGAAATAAATGCTTTTCGTTTCATGAAAGCTGATTAAGTAATTAAAAAGTTAAAATCATTTTATTTTCTGCCAGTGCGATAAATAGACTTACTCGTACAAGTTGATTTTTGTGGAGCATGATAGGGTAGCGTAGGCGAATATCGCCATGTAAACAATATTGCCGCCAATACGGAAAATTTTAGTTTGAGAAGTTATCTACACAATTGAAGAGCTATTTTCTTGTGCGTATGTTTGTTGGTTGTCTGCCGGTACGTGCTGACTCGTTCTCGGGAAATTCTCGTTCCTTTAGTTCGTCTGAGACATTGTGGAAGAAGGCACGCTCTGTGCTTTCAAGCCACAGAAACATCATAAACTTTTAAGATACTTTTTAGTAAATACTCTCCTATTCACTTTGCTTTCTAGGCATAGATATCTAATATACGTTTCCTAGAGCTCCTTCGTAGCTACGTGGTTAGCGCACGCGCCTTTGGCGTGGGAGACCCGTGTTCGATTCCCGGCGGGAGCTCATGTTGTTCGGATTTCACGTTAATCAGTAGGTCCACGTCTCATATAGCCTCGTTGCTGAAAGGGGCACCAAAATTACCTTACCTCTAATATACGTTTCCGTGCCGTAGGATTTCAGTTCATTGCAGGTGATAAGGAAAATGTATTTCCTTTTATTTGTAGAAGTTCAGTAAAAAATAACTAAAATAGTATAATATAGACAACAGCGCTATATACAATTATTATTAATATCGCCAACGGACATCGTAGTCACCTGGATGTATCTGCACTTGAAATAGTTGTCAAGTTTGAATTGTGATATTCTATCTTCTCTTTCATTGTAGTCACGAAGTACAACCACTTGATGTGAGCTGTGAGCTTCAAATCCTCCAAAGTAACTTGGAATGGAGCCACAGTCACGTTTCAACGAATATATCCTGGGAAATCATTAAACAAATTACAGATTCCTAGACATTTTTCTCGAGCATGGTACAGGGCCGTAACTCCTAAAAATGCTATTTCTGGGTTCAGGGCATGAGGAATCAGTCTCTGTGATCCAAATATGCTTGCTTCTAGCTTAATCTCCGAAAAAGATCGGATGTCCCCAAGCCTATAACTGATCATGAACTTAATGATTCCACTTCAGAGAAAAATAAACTTCAAACTCCGTCAGACTTCCATGAATCACTGCAAGTGCAAAGTTCCAAATGTAAAGTATCATGTCAAAGGATCGTGGCTAAGATTTTGTCAACAGCTAAAATTAAGGGTCCAAAAGTGTACATAAAATCAGTTAACAGCAAAGAAATTATTCTGGAGCTCTAATCGTTGATAGAATTTGCAAAGAAATCGGGAAGATGGTGTATAGCTCGACAATCCAAACTCGAAAACAATTATCATCAACCAAAGTTATGTGCTACCCAAAATCAGGGTATAACAGAGAAGAACCATGAGAAAGACAAGTTTTGCGCTGATAGTGGAAAGTTTTATTACCAACAAAATGACAAAATATCCTAGATTCAATGTGTGGCATGCAAGATGTGGTTTCATGAAAACTGTGAGTCAGTGAAGTCTGTGTCAATGGCTGGACTGTGAAGATGACTGTGCACTGTTGGACGATGATTTAAACAAAATACATCTGCGTTATGTGAATCCACAGAGTAAGTCAATTCTTTTAACACTTATTAGGTATATTTTTTAAAACATTAATGTATCATTATGTATTATTATTTGCTGCACACTTGTTTATTTTGTTTCCAATTACGTTCTTCTAATATTGGATTAAAAATCTACCACTCAAATGTATGTATCTATTTTGTAAATCCTGAGATTTGTACGTGGCGATGTTATGTTCAGGTGCTTACAATATCGCCGATTTGCCTATTGTAACGAAAGTATTAATAAACTGTAGCTGGTTTCTCAAGTTGAAAATTCAGCTGATGCAGAATTGATTTATTTCTTCTTCTTGAAGACAATGAATTATTTCCAGTATTCCGAATTGGATACGATATTCGCCTCAGTTACCCTATAATATTGATTGATTTCAGGCCAAATGTTCGTATGATCAAATGCGACAAAATGGCAGGTACTATCAACACAAAAATAATGACAAAAAATAATATATTGTTGAAATACAGAAAATACTGAAAGATACGCCCCAAATTGTGTCGTTACATGGTTTACAAAACAATCATATATAGTATTTACTGTGCTTTTCCATGTGTCCGTACAGGGAACACAATAATCCAATAATACTTGATTTATAATTTATATTGGCCATGAGGTAGAGAGTCAAAAGTTAGAAGAGAGAAAAGTTAGTTCGTTGATGGAGGTGGCCTATCCATTTGGTCTCAAGATATGGACAATTAAAAATCGGTTCTCTATATATTCCTATGGGAGAAATTATGTATATAATCTTGGCTGAATAGACTACCCGCATTGTTATTGAGATTAGCGGGTTAACATAATGATCAGAACAAAAAAAAATAATACAGAATGTCTCAAAAGTCCTCTGACATAGGGTAACTCTGTTATTATCAATCACAATAAAATGTAAGAGGGAAAACCGTCACCAAATATAATTTTCAATTTTAAGTGGCGGAATTTTTTTAAATCGGACGAGCCGTTTGGGATGTACACTCTTTATGGGCTCAATGTTAAATGAAGATGAAACGTTGGCATTTCCCTGGGGCTGGAAGAGAGAAAGACGAGACAAGAGTTGGACAAATTTTGTAGGAGTATGGTGGATGGGAGCATGTTTGAAATAGAGGCTGGCAATCGACACATTACCATAACAGACAGTAACTTCATTCACTTATGTTGTGGATCCAGGTATATAGCAATGTTTGATTTTCATTTAACACTGAGCGTACAAAGAGTGTACAGCACAAACGGCTCGTCCGATTAAAAAAAATCCTCCAAATAAGGTTGGAAACGTCATATTTGGAGACGGTTTCTCCTCTTACATTTTGTTGTAGCTCTGATAACAGAGTTACTCTATGTCATGGGACTTTTGAGATACCCTGTATGTACGTGAAATACAACGTTCAAATGAAACTAAATACTCGACAAGTCTAAAGGCGTAAATATTTTCTATTTTTAATATTCATTAATCTTGTAGTATACTTCATTTAAATTGAAGTAAAATGCTATATTTGAACCTAAGCTTGGTAAAATTTACCTTGTTAAGGAGTCTGATTTATCAAAAACTAAACTCGTAATTCACGTGCCATACACTGTGACCCTATTGCCTATTACTGAAATCGGATTTTGATATATCGGTTATATAGACGGAATTTAAACTGGGATTTGATCCTTTACTCGAGGCAAGTGTCACCTTTACCGTTGGTCGAATCCGGCTCCAAATGCACAACATGTATGCAATTTATTTATTTGGCCATAACAGGGAACATTTACATACACACTATATGGGCATAAGTGTGTTGTTTATTTTATTCATAGCTTTTAGAGCAGGGAATGGTTCATTATAATGCAAATAAATACAATTACGGAGGTAACGTTCAAAGTCCCCGAGACAAACACATATAGTAACATGAAAAAACTCAAATTATATAATATCCGATTATCTGAAAGCCATACATTGCAGAAAGTGAAATTACTTGGTAATAATAGCACCATGCTCAATTGATGAAACCATATAATGCGCTTTTGGAAACTGAACTAATTATCATATACACATAGTCTCTCTGGATTTGTTTTGTACTCTCACTAACCCCTTCCTTCCCAATATTTGTGCAGATTAACCTATTTTGTTTCATGGTATTTGGAGTCGGCTATTAATAGTAATGCATTTATTCTTTTATACTAGCTGGCTTTTCCCCATACATAGCATAACTGAATGAATATAAAACTAAGAATCAATATACGTGTTATACGATTAATAACTCATCAGTCAGACGAAATGTTTTGTAGTTACATAAGCCTCTTTCCCTCCCAACGTTATTTTACTGATATGATATGGTTGGATATCTGGAATACTGAAAGTTTGGGTGTGTACATGCGTGGAAGTGTGTGTCTACGTATATCCATATTTTTTAAGAGGGAGCGAAATATAAGTTTACATTCATACATAACGAACCCAGAAATGAAACGTTCAATATTGTAGTTTTTAAAACAAAGAATAAAAAAAAGAACCTTAATTACCAACATTGAAATTGCAACACTTTGGTACGATTTTCAATTATCAGCGGCCGGTCGCTCTACAATGAACTTTGATACTTTGGCTCTTCAAATTTAACACGCCACCATAATTAAACATCGGTAGCCGCTAATGAGTATTGAATCAGCAATTACAATTGCATTATTCAAGTGGTCTGCTCAAGAGGAAGGGCCAAAACGGGGGGAACGAGGCGAGGACGAATCAGATTCGGGAGGGGGAGGAAAATTGAAAGGGGATGAAAGTATGCTATTATCCCCTTCCTATATTTGGCAATGTCAGTTGAGAAAGGGAGAGAGACAGAGATAGCGAAAGAGCATATGAACACATACACAACACATTAATATATGCATAGACACGCAATCATATTCAATTACATTTAATTTGTTTAATTTGCTTCGGAAATTAGTTCATTAATTTTAAAATCACCTGGACTAGTTCAATATTATTAAAAATCAAATCATGGACGAAGAATTTTGAAGCTTCAAATAAATCTTAACCAATTTCAAATATAAGTTACTATATAATGCATAACATATTCTGCGAAAATTTCTTAATCAAACATATATTCTCCCCAGTTTCGATTCTCAATGAAAGCTGATGGGAATTGGAACAGAGAGGGTGTGGGAATTGGAACGAGCACCAAGTGTTACAGAATGTTTCTACTGGTCTCAAAGTCCCACAGAAGGTTGCACATACTCTGATTACGAGGTTTTAGTCGTGAATCTGTGCTAGTAAAGATATCAAATACTAGTCTCAGGACTTTCTTGTATGTTCACTCTGTTGTAAGAACCTATACTCTAGTTATTTTATACTCTTATTTGTTTGTTGTGAACTCTTGTAGTAATTGAACCATTACCTCATGGATATACTAATGTCGTATAATAGCAGTATCAGTGCGTTATTGTTTAGGCAGTTGTTAGGTCGCTCCAAGTCAAAACTCTTACATTTAAGGAACGTACATAATTGATACTAAATATAATTTGGTAGCAGATTATCAATAATGGCTCCGCTTAATTAATTCCCATTGGAGAGTGTCTAACATTGGCACTGCTCTCATCCCATATCAATCTGTAGACTGATCTTTAGTATAACCTCAGTGAATCAGAGAATATTGCTCATTCTATCTTTGTAGTTATGCATAACTTGATAAAAATAAAATTTCACCAAAGCAATAATTTATTATTACTAATATGTCTTACTGTTTCGGCAATATATAATTCTTAATCATAAAACGTGTCTGATGAAGGCAAATGATATAATGCCGAAAGAGTAACACATATTAGTGATAATTTGTGTTTCAGAGCACACTAGTGATAATTAGTTTTGGAGCTCCTTCGTGTCTGTAAGTTTAAATTTAAATTCTCGCGACATAAAGCTGGCAGTCATAGCCCCGCGAGCCACAGTCTAGCGTGGCCATTACCTCACCTTCCGAAACCCGCGTGTACCAAATTTTGCTGCCCAAAAATCTCGCGGGCAAACATTTCGCCGTACGAAAACTCACTTAGCCAGAATTTCACGGGACGAAATCTCTCCTACGACAAAATCTCGCGTCCAAAGAATATATTTGCGTGGTTACGGGATCCCTCTATTTCAAGGACACTCTCAGATAAGAACACAAACAGTCTTCTCGCCTCCTCCACCTGCAACATATAACTAATAGCTATGCTATTTTATAATGGAAGATATCTATTCTCAATTAAAACATATTTTGCACAGAAAATATTACCTTACTAGGTTAATCACAGTGTAGTAGACATAACATTCATTTCAAATGCTTCAGCTGTTTTCAAGGGATGATGGCACAGACAACATCAATTTAAATGTGAAGAAAAAGCTATAGAAATCGCTGCTTTTCTCTCTTAAAACCTGAATTTTTGACATCTCAAGGACATGTATCCCCCTTTTTTAGTGAGGAGCTTTTATACTGAGTTTCATCTTTTTAACTTAAGGAATTAGTGATGTACTCGATTTTTTAGGTAGTTCTGAATCCGTGGTGGGATTCAAAGTTCACTCTCCAAATAAATTAACTAAAATAGATTCGATGGATAAGATTTATCCTAATTTGAGTTTATTTTACGATTATATATCCATATATTTTGAACCGCCAAAATTTTTGCTTCTAGTGTCTAAATTAAGAATTATCAGATTATTATTATTATTTTAAAATTAGAAATACTTATGTGGATATGTTAGGACCAGGCTTGGCCATACGAGATTTCGACCTTCGAGGTTTGACTCAGCGAGATTTTTACCACGTGAGATTTTAGCCGGCGAGATTTTGACTAGGTGAGATTTTCATTCTCGAGGTCATGAGCTGCGAAATTTTGATGACACGAGATTTCGGACGGGGGGTTTCGGCGACACAATATTTTTTTTATCGGTATATCGCTGAAGGTTAGCATATACCAGTTGAAGAGAGAGACCGAGGTTCGATTCCCGCTACAAGCTCATGTTCTTATCTCACATTCGAATGTGGGCTAACATATCATATAACCTCGATGTTGAACAGGGTAGTAAACCTAAATCCATCCATCCATTGATAATGAACGTTTTGCTTCGATTACAAAGCTATAAATATTGCAGCATATTGGAGTTACAATATACAATGTAATTTCCAGACTATGAAATGAAGAGAAACTGTTGGCGTAGATCAATACTTTTTTTTAAAAATGCAGTAGATTTTTTACTAATTCAATACAGTTAATTGGGTTAATACCATCATAAGAATTTTGTCATTACTGGCAAGTTGGAAGTACAAGAGCCTCAGTTTTCCTCTTCAATTTAATGTATCGTTTTAATGTGTTTATTAGTTGTAGTCTCTTTCGCTTTCTTTCTCGTTCTCCTTCTTTCGTATATTTTGTCAGTTTCTCAGGATATAGATGCTTTTCAGCCACCGTCCAAACAAGTTTTCCTACTCCTTTTAAATATCATCTGGTATTGCTATATTCTACTGTATCATTCCTTACGCTTCCTCACTGGTTTTCCACTTGATAGAATCAACTTCTTCGACTTTTCATCACAACTACATGCCAAAAGACTATTAGATTTTCATCGCTTCTGCGTAGAACCCTTGTTTCTGCCGTGTACAGCACAATATTATACATTAAACATTCGATGTTCTTTCTTCCATAGTTCTTTTGTACAGTACTATGTACACACGTACAGTACTTTACATCTTTCTAATGACATTCCTATTTCAATTCTTACTTCATATTTTCTTTAATAATAACATCCACATAGTGAAAAATATTTAATTGTATATGTGCCTTTCTCACCAAGTCCTATTTATATATTTAATAATACCGCTTCCTTCAATTTCCATAGCTTTTATAAAGGTAACCAAGAAAGTTCTATCGCTTTTGTAGAAGTCTGTCTTTAATTGACCCTCACACCGTGAGTTAAATGCGAATGGAGATAAGGCGAAGGTCAGTTGTTTGAGTGCTGGGAAGGTGTGGGTATTTCAAACATACTACCTGGTTTGGCAGTTCAGTTACACCGTGAACTTGAGTAAGGACAGAGACAGCATGGGTTCTCCACAGAGCGTCATGAGAGCCTGTATGCTGTACGAGTTCAAACTGGGGTCAAACGCTGCAGGGCAGAAGATATGCCAGGCCTTTGGTGAGGGTATCGTGATTACGCAGACAGTGCAGCGGTGGTTTAACAAGTTTATGGACGGTGACGAAACCCTCGAAGACGAAACATGTGCTGGAAGACTAACACATTAACAAAGTGAAGATCTTCAGGCAGCAATAAATGCGAACAGTGGCCAGACATGTAAAAAACTTGGACTACTATTCAGTGTGAGTGGAGAAACCATTCGGCAGCACCTCCATCAACTTGGGAAGTACTACAATTTGGGTCGATGGGTCCCACATGTTTTGACTCCGGGCCACGAGGTAACGCTAGCAGATACCTGACTTTCTTTCCTGTCTCGTCTGAGGAAGAAGCCATTTCTGGACATGGGTCCTGTACGAAATTCCACGGTGCCGTCATCATTGGTTAGCATCCCATGAGCCGATTCCGAAACAGCCAATACCAGCACTGCACCACAAGAAGGTCCTCCTGTATGTTTGGTGGACTGCTCGCGGTATCGTGCATCGGTAACTGCTACCAGTTGGTCAGAGTATCAATACAACTGTGTATTGTCAGCAATTGGGCAGTATTCAAAAAAATTCAAAACTCTGGGGCCATCACCGCTGAATCTCAAAGGGACAACGCTAAGCCCCAAGTGACTAGAATGACCCGGGACGCCATTCTACGCCTTGGATGGGAAACACTATTGCATCCTCCATACTCATCGGACATTGCACCGTCCGATTATCATCTGTTCTATTCCTTGAACAATCACTTTAGAGGACCAGTTCAAATCCCTAGTAGAAGTGCAAAACGCACTTCATACCTTCTTCGCTTCACGGCCCACCAAATACTACCGCTATGGAATCCATGGCCCCCCAGAACATTAGCAGAAGGTTGTCGATGGAGATGGTGACTATGTTTGATCTTCGAGGTGCGTCTTAGGTGACATATCGATGTTCGAAGGCGGTGAATGAAAAAGCAATGGAACTTTCTTGGCCAACTTTATATATTTTATTTTCGTTCCATAGTCTTCGTAGGTTTATGTGTAGTTTTCTAATTTCATGTTAATTTTCTGTCGAGGTTGCTCAACAAGACTTCTGTCATCCCCAAGAATATTATACATTTACCCGCTCTGTTGCCTACGAAATGTCGTCGTCCCTAAGTATATCCTTATTCATTATCTTCTTTAAGTAGATTAGATAATGTTGATCAAGGGGAGCATTCGTGCCGAACTACTCTTCTATTTATATTCTCCTGTGTCTTTTCTTCCCTATTCTATGTCAATGTTAATTAAAAGAAGGAAATTCATAACAATTAATAAGACTACAAATATACTTGATTTTCTTTTGGTTGTTTGTTTGACTGAGGGTATCTATGTGCGTTTAGAAATAGTTCGTAGTATAACTAACTGCCATATTTCAATTCAATTTTGCCCAATTACCTCTTTGACATCAGCGTATCTATCGTAAACTTCTGAGAATGATCACGGACTCTCTTAAGACCGATCTTAGAATGGCGCTGATCATCCTTCGTTGTGACCATTGAAGATGTAATAATATGTACGTAGGAAGCAGTGTTGCCACACTTGGTACAATTGTACCAAATTCAGCCCTTTTTGTCATTCATCGGTCCGTTGGTACCACGCAGGCATTTTCAGCCCCTTTTGTAAAAAAGTTGGTACAATTCTACCCAATTCTTCACCAATTAACAAATACTTGTTACATTTTCAAAAGTGTCAATAAGACTTTTCCTACATCTCACGTTACCCATACTGCGTGTTGGACTCTTGAAAAATGCTGTTGAATATTCATTCTGTGACGTTGCATTGCCTAACGCTACGAATTTTTTTGTGGAATATTCGTAATTCAAGCTATAATGGGAAACAAATGACGCTATATGGGCTCATCCGCACCACGCATGGAGACGAGAAAGAATCAGTGTGGTGGAAATTTTAGTTTGAGATAAAAAAAAAGCACACACACACACACACACACACACACACACACACATGTTGAATCAAATGTTGAATGTTCTGTTGAATGAAGAAGACTAGTGCGAGCTCAAGTAAGTCTGTAATTTATGTGTCGTTGCAAAGATTCTACACCACGGTTTTTCGGGGTCTTCCTGTTTGAATGTTTATAAAGAATAATTTTTGAAAAGAGCATTTTCTTGATTTAGACTCTTGGAAAAGGGAGGAGGGAGTTCTAGAAAATGACCTCTTTTAGTTTCGTGTTATAGAGCCATGTATTACACTGGTATAAAATAATGATGAATTCAGCCCTTTTTGTTTCAATTTGGTACTATTTTTCTGCCCACTTCAGAGCTAGGACTGTGGCAACACTGGTAGGAAGAGAAGAAACATTTCTGTATGAGGATTAAATTCACAAGTATCTGGCAACTTTTCCTTTCCTAGCTTATGAAATTACTGAAAAATTGAAATTTTGGTTTGCACATTCAAGACGAATATTAAAACTAATTTAAATAAGGCGGCAAGGATTGTTGTGTGGACAACCAAAAATTATATTATTGTTTATCGAAATTATTTACTATACAAGACATTAAAAATTAAGAAGCCAAAAAACTGTATCTTGCCTAAATGTAATTTGCAAGAGCGTCCGAATATTTTTAAAAACCTTCATATTTTCTTTTATATTAAGAACTTTAATTCACCAAAATTCTTTTGGTATTTACTTTGCCTGTGCCTGTCTCCGTTCTGGAGGCACAAACACTCAAGAACTACTTGATGGATCCCTTTCAATTTTGGACAGGATGAAAACGGTCAGAAGTTATAAATCGAGTTTGTTGGTGGAGGTGACGCATCTAGTTGATCGCAAGATATGAACAATGAAAAATCGTGCATTTATATTGCAGTTTCTTACTGGTAAACTATTTAATTTTAGTGGAATAGTAAAAGAAAAGTGACAAAATAAATGAAACGGTTCTTTATAGAAAAATAAAATCCTGTATATGCAGTTTACAGAGTACAGCATGATGTGGTCGGGAGAACATCCCGTGTTTTTTTTTATGAGGATTTTTTTTTTTTTTTTTTTTTTTTTTTTTTTTAAGGAAATGGTAGGTTGCGGGTAGCATTTCATTTCCTCAGCATCATGCTTCGTATCAATTATGAAGGCCACCATTTAAATTACACTTTGATCAAAATACGTTAATTTAAAACATAATTCAATATACTTTCCACCAGGGTGGATTGATTTAAATCAGTCTGATTTAAATCACGATTTTAATCAAGATTTAAATCACTTGATTTTTTAAAAAAATAAAAATCGTTGATTTAAATCAAATTCCGAAATAAATTAATTTAAAGAGAAAAGAAATAAAACCTCGTTTCTGTTCTGTTATTTCGATTATGGAAAATAATAATCATAATGCAATGAAACTCAAATGTATGTAAGCACAGTATGAAAACGAGTATCATGCAGAGAATGATTAGGGAAAATCCCGTTTTGAACGGGTAACGAGTGAATCCTGCTTTCTTCTCTTAGTAACATAGGGTTTTTAAACCGTTAACTATTCCAACGGGAAAATCGCCATGGACATTTAAGACGAAAATTCTTTTGTGTTCACGTCTATTTGTGTTTCCAGATAATAGGGGCGTATTTAGAGGGGTCCGATCCCCTCTCCGAAAAAAAAAATAAAACTTTTAGGCGAAATTTATGTACTAAATGGGGGACAGTAGCCAAAAGCGCACCACTTTTTACATAAATTGCTTTAATTCGAATCTTTTGAAGAAATTTAAAATGATTTTTTGATCGTATTGAACTTTGTAGTTTACTATTCTTTTACAGTGATTTCCTAACGATATCTTGATATGATAAAAATGATGAAGCCTGCGATTGGTGCGATTTATCCAACAGGTTTCCCAAATCGCACCATGTGAAGCCAAAATCGCACCGACATTTGAATACACGCAAATTTTACAGTAATGCATATGGGTAAAACAAATCATTTCCATGGAATATCGTATTATTTTGTTTATGTTATATTAAGATGTGGTATAAAGAGAAAAATACTGCAATGTAAATAACCGAACACAGAAATAACACCTTAGAAATAAGCTAAGTAGAAATGCAACCTAGAAGTAAAACAAATTTATATATCTATGATATATCACATTCTTTTATCTCAGTGTTATTAATACGAAGAAGAACATATCATTAAAGAAAAAATATCCATATTGTTGATCCAATGAGCAATATTGTTCATAATCCTATGGAACGTAAAGTATGTATATTTATGGAAAACAGACAACTACACCTTATGTGCACAAAAATCACATTGGAATGCACGTTCATCTCCTGAAACACCCGCACAAGGCTCATGTATCCAGACTTTACACAAAACACTCTGTACCATATCTTCGACTAAATTTTGTTGACAAAGGACGCAAAACCAATCTTGTTCATTGATTTCAAAAGCCACATTTGAAACACTGCGAATGTGTAGCTCGGAGCATCATGATTTGAATGTATATACTTTTAGAATACACTTTTTAGTGTTAAGGTTTCCTGAAGCACATACAGACCTAGCTGACGGTTCAGAAGGATTAGATCTCTCCACATGTTTGGATACTCTTGATTGCCTTTGCCGTTATTCTTCAAAATGTTTTTTCTAAGGACTTGATGAGAGTACTTCTGTTCTTTGTGGTTGCATGTTGGTAGTTCTATTTCCTCCTATTATTGGGCTGGGCAGCGTCACTTTATTTTCAATATATTTTTTCAAAGCACGATTCATAGACTCAGGAGACCATTTTCCATATTGCCATGTGCCCACCTTGTGTGAATTCTAACCGAAAAACAATTCATCATTGGAGCCAAAATCGCACTGGTGCGATTTCGGACACACAGTAGTAGTGTGATTTGGGAAACTACATCATTAAAAAAAATATTCTTTACGTACCTCACAAATTAAAAAAAAATAATAACTTGAGTTTGTCACTATAATATTAATGGTATTTTGTTTATTACTACTTACTGAAATATAAGCTAATTCTCTTACCTTAATCCCTATTCTACTGTGAAATACACCGAAAATTAGTAAGAAATACTCCAATTATATTGTACTGCAACTGCACACACACACATAACTTACCGAACGTCGTCACTTTACTCTGTAATTTGGAAATATGTTTAATTACTTAATTTAACTATTAGATGGCTTGTTAGTACTACGGTTCTTTTTAAACTAGAGGGGTGCAATTTAAAACCCGGTGCGATATCGGGAACTCTCCCCTACATAGAAGTTCCTCGTAATTGTAATACAGGAAATTTTGGATGCGTTAAAATGTCGAATAATATTTTTGATAAAGTGGATACTTTCAAATATCTAGGATCAATATTAAAAAACGAAAACGATATTCACGAAGAAATTAAATGTCCACTAAAAGCAGGAAATTCCTCTTATTATTCAGTTTAAAATCTCTTCTCGTCGCGAATTATGTCGAGAATTTGAAGCTTAAAATATATAAAACGATAATCATGCCTGTTGTTCTGTATGGTTGCGAAACATGGTCGCTTCCTATGTGGGAAAAGCATAGACTGAAAGTATTTGAGAACAAGATCCTAAGACGAATATTCGGACCCAAGAGGAACGAGAATGGGCAATGGCGGAAACTTCATAACGAGGAACTATATAATTTATACGGTTTACCAAACATTGTTAGGGTCATCAAGTCTAGGAGACTCAGGTGGGCAGGTCATGTAGCCAGGATGGAAGAAATTAGGAACGCTTTCAGAGTCTTAACTGAAAGACCAATCGGAAAACGACCATTACGAAGACCTAGGTGCAAATGGGAGAACAATATTAAAATGCATCTCGTAGAAATAGGAATACAAAATAGAAACTGGATCCAGTTAGCTAGGGATAGAAGTCAATGGAGAGCTTTTGTGAGCGCGGTATTGAACCTCCGGGTAGGGGTGTTCCAAGAACCGGTTAACCGGTTTCGGTTCGGTTTGTAGTCTAAACCGAATCAATCGGTTTGGACTTCAAACCGGTCCGGTCCGGTTCGGTTTGGGAACGGTTCGGTTAGGTTTGGGAAGGGGATTCCGTTTGGGAACGGTTCGATTCCGTTTGGGAACGGTTCGATTCCGTTTGGGAACGGTTTGATTTCGTACAGTTTGGGAACGGTTCGGTTCGGTTTGGGAACAATTTGGTTCGGTTTTGAAACGGTTCGGTTTGTAAAGTGTTCGGTTCGGTTTAAGAACTGTTGGGCCCTTTTTGAGGACTGTTTTGTTCGGTTTCAGTTCAATATTTGAAATCGACAGAAATGCAGTTTGCATTATTAGCAACCGTCCACCCAGACATTATAATAAGGTTGAATGTTACGTTTTTCGGTATTACTTTATTCAGATTAAAATTATTTCGATATTACTGAAACAATTTAGGGGTCGTACTTGTGTGGGTACTTTTACTGATGCTTTGGATTTTGAAATAAAAGTCTTAATATCAGTTGAAAGACAACTTTACGGCATGGACATATTTAGGAGATACCGTGGTAGGGGTGGCAGTTAATTAAAGGGTGGATGCTATTCCAGGAGAAGATACGTTTAGAATGAAACATTAAATTCGTCTTGAAATGACTAGGGGGAGGGGGCATGATTTACACCTGTATGTGGAATATATCGTGGTGTAATGTTATCAGGTAACCAAGAAAATCTATGGTGTTTTTGAGAACAGTTACTTTTGACGCGTTAATGTAGTCAAATTGATTCTGATGACGCTACACAGTATAGCGCTAAATTCGTTGTATATACAAGAACAGAGGGGTGATTCCTGAGAGCAAAACAAACAAACAAACAAAAAAAGTTCCAGTACACATAGGACGAAAAAGCGTGCCGTTTACGTATTATAGGCTGCCGAAAGCGTGGGAAAACAAACTTTAGAGTTAAATATTGCACAAACTACTGATTGTAGACGTGGTGCGGCATAATATCGACAAAATATCCTAACCTGCTCTATCCAAATTTACAGTTTTCAGATTTGTGCAGTGGCGGCACAGGGATTTCCCTGATATTTTATGACGTAAATTGAGTGGACAACAACATGTAAAGACATTTCACTGCCTGGAAATAATACTGCGTGGCAGGACAGTACTCATACACGAAGATAAAAGATGGCGGATGAAGGAAAAATTACTGTGTGTGGTTGCATACCTCCTCAAAAAGGATTAGTAAAGTTGTTGTACAAGAACTCACTGGAAATTTTACGTTTCTAGAATGTAAAAATACGTACGGCACAAGCCGGTAAGTAACAGAAAATAAAGAAATTCCGATTGCTGATCTGCTCATATTAATGATATCGCAACGCTTTTGAGAACGCATCTACCTTTACAACTACAGTAATTGAACAAGAACTACAGACAAATAAAGAAAGCATAATAATAATAATAATAATAATAATAATAATAATAATAATAATAATAATAATACACATAACTGTTTTAGCACATTCATTTCAATCAGTACATCACACAAATGCGATTACAGTACGTTTTTTTCAATCAATGTTCTAAACTGACGGATGTGAAACAAAATATTCCTTCCATTCAAGATATTTGTATGTACTGTAACAGGGACCGACATTTCTGGATCCAAATCGTATAACGGGGCTGCATACAGAAGGTAGTTGTAGGGAGCAAGGTACAGAGCGGAGTCTTTGTTTACATGGAAAGAGGATGGTTGTCAGAACGAACACTGCAAAAGGTGTTCAAAGTTTCAACCCACCACTTCAATGCAAAGGTTGCAGCGGCGTCGAAGAGAAAGACGCTGCGAACGCGTTAAAACACTCCTGCCGTTTCCTGAATGCTTCACGCTGCAGCAACAATTTGAGCAACCAAATCCTCCTCTGATTGCACAGGCGTCGCGCAGATTAGTTGTTTTATATGGCCCCAGAAAAAAGAAATCTAAGTGGTTAAGGTCGGATGAGCGAGGTGGCCAAGATACCGATCCTTCTCTGCCATCCATTTGTTCGGAAAGGATGTGTTGCGACAACTTCGCACCTCCACAGCAAATGTGCTGGAGCACCGTTGTGCATAAACCACATGTTTCCATGAAAAGCCAGTTGCAGAGTCTCTAGTAGTTCTGGCAGAATCTCTTTTAAAAATATCCAATACTCCCATCCGGTTAGGCATTGTGGTAGTAGGTACGGTCTGATGAGAATTATCAACGATTCATGCCCAACATTCACAGAACACCGTTCCTGATGGGCACGAGTTGAAATTCCATATGGGTTTGCCTCAGACCACAAATGTTGAGTGCGAGTGTTCATCACTCCATCATGGGAAATCATAGTTTTATCTTTGAAGAGAATACAGGACATGAAGCGGGATATATTAGTATGGTTCGCGTAGTCACTGGACAAACTCCCACCTACGTGGATGGCGTGTAATGCATGCACCCTTTGGACATGGAAAGAGTACATCTGATTTTTGTGAAGCATGTTGCAAACCTGCCGATGATGGGTGTTAATTTCAGCAGTTACTACCCGTGTGCTGGTGGATGGTTTTCCTTGATCTCAAGCAAGAATTTCCTCCTCAAAAGTCACAGTCCATACGGTTCTGTTTCGTCCAGCATTGGGCCTGTGTGCTTCCAGCAATCCTGTTTCTTGTAATCTTCGATCTTCACCCGAAAACGTAGCGTGGTGTGGAATTCTAAGATTAGGAAACTGTTGTTTGTACACCGTTGTGCCACACGGCCATTGCCGTCCGCTATCCTGTATGCCAGATCAATGTCTGTCAATTTGAATTGAATTGAATCAAATTGAATTGAATTGAATTTCTCTTTATTTAAGCGGGCGAGGTTCAGCCGGAGGCTGCTCTGCCACCTAACCCTTGTCATCATTACAAAGGAAAGGAAGAAAATAACAAAGACACAAATAAGATACAAGATACAAATAACAACATAACATGGTACATTCAATAATACTAAGAATAAACAAAACACTCAGTAAATGTATGAAAAAACACTATACTCATACCGTTACTCCAATTTCATACCACTTTCAGTCCAATATCATACTGTAGTAAACCTTTCATGTGTGCCAATGCTTTGTCTCTGATCTCTAAATAATAATGTTTGGAGTGATGATTTAAATGAATTGTATGGTTTGTCAGTGATTGATTTTGGTAGGGAGTTCCAGATTTTTACTGCCGAAATTGAAAATGCCTTCTCTGTTATTTTTTAAGAATGCCGTTGCATATTCAGTTTATTACTTCCTCGAGTATTATAACGGTGAATTTCTGATCTACATGTTAATTTATAATGCAAGTAAGGTGGTGTTTTATGTGAATTTGTTTTGTATAGTAAACAACAATATCGGAGATATCATCTTCGGGGCATGGTTAGGATATTGTTTTCATTAAGTACCGGCAGAATATGCTAAGACTTTCTGTAATTGAGAGAGAAGCATATAGAGTAATTCTGTATTTTCTGAATTACCCTAGTATTTTGAGTGGAGAGAGAGCTACCATATATTGAATTGCAGTAATCGAACAGAGGCAAAATGAGAGTGTTAACAAGATATAGTCTTCTTTCTTGCGACAAATAGCCTTTTAATTTATAAAGCTGTCGTAAGATGTGCTTAGCTTTAACACACTGTTCAGAAATGTGTTTATTCCAGCTAAGCCCTTGGTCTATTATTAAGCCTAGATCTTTTACAATTTCTCACGTGTGTACTCCTCCATTACCTCGGTAATCACACTCGTTGTGTAATCACACTGGTGATGAGGTGATGAAAGAGAAATTAAAGTGGGAAATGGTAGATATTTCCTCGCCATTGTGTTCACTGTCCAGAATCGAAGATAGCGAGATTGCAACTTAGTGCAACTCTTCTGTCAGAGAATGATATTTATGCGTACGATTAGCAAATATACAAAACCTACATAGTGACGGAGAAGATACCACACCCAGAGCCGTAGCTACGGGGGGAAGGGGGAGCTGGTATCAAGAGGGCGCCGAACATGCAATAAGAAAAAAGAAGTGTTGAAAATGAGTAACCGATGGGGTGTCCCGTAAAAGTATTGGCGCCCTATTAAATCAATATTGTTGTTGGTTTGCAAAGAAATAGATTTGTTAAAAATTTTCTTGCTCGCTACGTTCGCAATCCAAACGTTTCAATAAAACTTACAAGAAGTTTTTATGTACAGAAAGTAATATATAATGATTTGTTAACGATGTGATATACAAGATGCCGATTATTGACTTACATTGTACGTAGGAGCGTTTTCAAAATCAGAAACGGTCAAAGTCTGAAATATGTGTTCGGCGTTTTGATGATGATAAGTCTGGTTAGTTAATCACGCTTTTCTTATAATATTAATCACGACGATGAGAATGAAAGTATGAAAAATGAGAGAAATGAAGACACACATGCAAGCTGCTATTTGAGCGGGAATATTAAAAGTGAAGGTAAACAAGGGGATAATAAGTCTGGTTAGTTAATCACGCTTTTCTTATAATATTAATCACGACGGTGAGAATGAAAGTATGAAAAATGAGAGAAATGAAGACACACATGCAAGCTGCTATTTGAGCGGGAATATTAAAAGTGAAGGTAAACAAGGGGTATAATAACATTTTCGAATTTGAAGCAGTTGTAGAATGGGGGCTTAACAGGTCACAACTTAACCCAACGAATTTCATCTTTTTAAAAGACTGATCGCTACCAGTGATTTTTTTTTATTCCGTTGATATATGAATTGCTTCTAATTTGAAGGAATTTATTGGGATCATTTCTCCATCAAATACTTGTATTGCCAGGATTTTTTGTGCATACGTGGTTCAGGCCGGTAGCCAGCCCAAAAATGTAGGGGGGCCCGGCTGAAGTTAGGGGGGGCCAATCCAACCATATTATAGTTCATTTGCAAGCCTACCGTGAAACTTTTAGAGGGGGCCCCGGCCCCTCTAGACCCCCCCGGATACAGGCCTGCGTGGTATCTAGTTGTGTGATATTTTTATCTATATATATACATACAAAAGATATACAAACATTATATATATACATATATACTGCAATGAGTACTTTCAGGCTCTTTGCTATTTTATTCTTTTATTATACACAAATCTGCTAACTGGTCGTATGTTACGAGTGAGTTAAAGATTAAATTCAGCTCCATTTGGACACAGCTGAATTCGTTTTGACGGAGTTCGCTTAAGTTTTGGTTAGCCAATAGTAAACGAAACCACGTTTCAAACCGTTTGGACAGTTTAATTTGTCAAAGTTCTACGGACAGTTCTGAACGATACGATTCGGTTCGGTTTGAGAACGGTTCGGTTCGGTTCGGTTCGATTTGGGATCAGTTCGGTTCGGTTCGGTTTCGGTTAACCGTTCCAAACCGGTTTAAATGACAAACCGAAACCGCGGTTTACGTTTTCAGGAACCGTCCACCCCTACCTCCGGGTTCTATAGGCTATGGAGTTAGTTAATTTTACTCGAAATTTATGTACTTTATATGTATATCGTGCCGCTAGTTAGTTCTGATTTATTATAAAAATATGCTCCTGCCAAACATCAGTAACCTTTGAAAAAAAAAAAAAGTCATGTTGATAAACGTTGCTGTACTTTCTCCATAATGCATAAGAAACATTGGGATTGAAATAGGTTAACGATTGGGGATGAATTCAAAATTAAATCCCAATACTTTCACTTAAATGGCATAATTAACATTTAATACTAAATTTTAATGGTTTTTCTTCAGTTCGCGACTTGTATTATACGAGGAGAAAGAAATCAAAAAAATCAACAAAAATGATTTTGTTTTTAAAAAAATCATGGTTTTCCCACCCTGCTTTCCACAAATGAAAATACAATTGCCGTAATATATCTGAATAACCTGGTTTTGAATTTAAAAGTACCGGTATACCAAATAAGGGAGATATTTCTGCATCATCATTAGCCCAGGCAACGAACGAAAAATAGGAAAAAAAATCGTGTAGTTCTGAAATTTGGCACAGTTGTTGGGGGACGTGTCTTAAACAACATACTAAAAGTCCCCGTGGGTGAGGGGTCGGCAACAGGGTGGGGGAGGGATTTAATCCTTTTAACGATGGGATTTTTCCTGGATTTTGGAGTATTTGTTAAGTAGCTACTGCGTCAGCACTATTCACCCGAATTAGTACGCATTCTCTTCAAAACAAGGCAATCTGCTAAATGGAACCTTGTCCATGGCCCTATGACATACACGGAGAGGGAAATATTTAAAAAATCGGGAAAATTTTCTTTAAAAATCCCTTTGTAGAAGTATAGGGCCTTCTAGAGCAGCCCTGGGTAAGAGCACATGGCCTTAATGTACCATGGAAAATATTAGGGTATTAATGATAGTTTTGTATAATTCAATTCCCATATATTTGATATTCACCTGGGAAAAAATACTTCCCTATCCTATTTGATTATATACGAACAGGGGGAAAAATAGTGTTTAAACTTTCTGGACAAGGTACTTTTTATTCGAATTGTATGGTTAGTATGTCGTTCTCTTTAGAATAAAGAAAGCTTTAAAAACGCAATATTGTCCATGCCCCTATGACTGTGCTAAAAGGGAAATTTGGGGGAAGTGGGGGAAATTGGGAAAATTCTCTGAAAGTGACTTTCTGGACACTTGGGGCCTCTTAGAGCACCCCAGGAGAAAGTACACGACACAAATGTACCATGAAAAATACTTTTGGGTATTATTGTGATATAAAGTGACGTGGGAAAAATATTCCCCATCCTGTTTGAAAGTACAAAACACATAAATATATAGTAAATACATCAGTACAATTTATTAAATATATGAGTAGTGGGTTAGGTTAAAATGTCTTGAGCAACATACTAATAGTTCTTGTGGAAGGAGCTGTCCAGGCAACAAAAAGACAGTCTATATAATACACATAATATAGAATTGAACAATTACATTAGGCAACATGAACAGGCTCTCAGAATAAATGTTAATTTGTCCATTTAACATGTTATGTACATAAACCATTCCGACACCATATAATTAAAATTCAACTTCTTCTGAGACATGATCAAGTTCGAAATCCTCATTCCCTAAACGTACACCGTTAGTCACGTACCGTGACAGGTATCACAAACAGATGTGCATTCCATACCAGCTTTCCTGCACTTACATTTTTTACCACATACAGTTGTCGTACAGTAACAAAATATGGATTTTAGAATTTTATCTGGGGCTACCGGGTTGTTTGTTGTCACTGGGAATAGGGATCCATTCTCTCCACGGGCCCACCCCCACTGATCAGGAGGTAAGTTGTTACCAAGCCACTGCTGTATCTGTAGGTACACTCTAAACGAATGTTGCTCCACTGCGCCTTTAGTTGGAGGAAGTGAAGGGGGGTCAGTTTTGATTTTGGTTGATGATTTAAGGAATACTGAGTGTCGGTGATGATTCAAATCATGTTCATTATCAGCGGCTTTGTATAGAAAGAGGAACATCTTCTCGCCGGCTTGTGATACAGCATCTGGTGTCGATGAGGAGTTACAAAAGATGTCAGCAATGTCTTTTACCTGACTCGATTGATTTTTGAACAATGAAACCATTGTTGCTTTGCTTTTTTCGTAAATGGCTGACGTGGTGTCGCATCCACTGAATGTGTGTAGGAGGAGGATACTTTGTGAAAAAGGAAGTTCTTGCAGTTTTCTCGTCGAAAATAATTTAGTTTCTACTTTTCCCCTCCCAGGCTACATTCATGAAGTAAATGTTGTTCTCTGGTGGTGTCAAAGCAACCATTAGAACGATTAAGTCCACATCTTCCCCTATTATGATAATAATAGGATGAGAAGTTGCTTTCCCTATTCCACATCTCACAATTGTAGTATCAGCATCCGCTGTAGCGACTCTTGTTTGAATGCCTCTTGCAGCCATTGTTTGTGAAGGTAAGTGAATAAGTTTAGTTTTATTCTTTTCATTTGCAAGAAAATCCTCCTTTTTAACCGTGACATTTACGTTCAGATCACAATTTATATCAACTGAAGTTTTCGTTGTGCCTCTTCGCTTCTGTTCTGCGCGCTTCGTACTGTTGACATCGCCGTAGCCATCAAAGATCACAGTGCAGTTTTCACCATAATGATTGATCAGGTAGGCCATATACTGGTCACAAATGGACAAAAAAAACTGCTGCCAACATCCCATTTTACACAGTGGAGGAGGAAGCCACCGTCTACAACACTGGCACTCATTTTGATGTTTATAGTTGTATCACACTCTACAGGAAGTACATTGTAAAGAGATGATTTCCTTGACTTCCTCATTCCACCTTCATTAAAGAGAGCTAGTGGGAATGGGGATAATTCATATTGTAAAAGATCCGCAACATCCTCATCACTCTTTTTGGCAATCATAGCTCTTTGGAAGATTATTAGAGGGTCAACGACCATTGTCTCATTGTTCAACTTGATCGCATTGTTCACAGAGGCCAGTGACATCACTACGTTCTTTTTGATTGTTTTATGATACCAAAGTTACTTCCAATAAAACTTTTCATGGTTTCGGTTCCAACTTTTAGTGCTTGGTGACAATTTGTTTTGGAGTTTCCGATGATACCTGTCGACAGTGAGATCAACGAAACCAATTTGGGAAAAGGGGGATGGTTACTGAACCACTCATAAACTTTTAGACGGTCCTGCTCATCTCTGTTTTGTCGTGATGCACGTAAATCAACATGCTGCTCTCCACTTGAAAAAACTGTTCCAGCAAATTCCTCCAATGAAGAACAGATGGCAGAAGCCGCAAGTGACCCACCAACCCACTTTGCTAACACAGTATCGCTGATTCCTTTTCCTCGTGTCAGCCCGTCAGAGATTTTCATGGAGCACATGAGTGTCTGCTCAATAGCCATGTCAGACCAAACTCCTGCCCATGGTGAACCACTTCTATTTATAGTAAAATAACCCTTTTCTACAAAGTCTTCTAACACATCTGGATGGTTAGTTGCCAATTCAAGCATATCTTGCACGTAAAGATGGGCGCATTTTGCATAATGAAAGTGGCCACTTGCATGGAAGAACGGAATCATTTGCTGGACACAGGACAAATGGCTATTCCAGTCGCCACAACGTTCCGCAACAATGAACTTCTTCATCAAGGAAACCATATTAAAATACTGCACCCACAAAGCTGCAGTAGGTCCGTTTTTATTTACACGATCAAGCTCGTTTTTTAGTTTGTTTTTAAGTGAAGTCAGTGAGCATTCTTGCTGAGTTCATCCAAGGTTAGTTGTTCTAGAGTGCATAATGTGTTGATGATCATCTCCTGCTCTTCTGATGAAACACTGTCAACATCCAGAATAATTCGAGCCAAAGCAGCCTGTACAAGTAAATGCCCTCTAACTGCTCTGCTATAAGCATGACCAATCAACATTTTATCAACTGAATTAGGAGCAAAAACTGTGGATAACACCTCTTTCAGTCTACTTCTAGCCATTGTCTGACCTATACACCCCATATAGGATAGTAGCATATGAAATCCTCCCAACCTCACGACAATTGTTCCAAACAGAGGATCATTCGAACAAGAAGCCACGATTTGTCGAGCCTTGATATACAGAGGCTGATCGAACGTGACAAAACAAGTTTTCGAACCTTGCTCATGACTATCTTTGGCAGCAAACTTCAGAGCGGTGTACACTGTGTTTAAATCGCTAGGTGGTGAATTTATGAACGGAAGGGGTTTCACAACACTTTTATCAGAATTTACTGATTCACAAACCAATTGCATGAATTCCTTCAACTCTGGAATGACTGGCACTTCTGGGATGTTTTGCAGTGAATACAGCCATTTACCAGACATCCATAATATATCTGGGAGGCTGGGTTCAAATATATTAGACGGAATGGGATTTAATATGTTCAAATCCTGAACAACAATTTTATGTAACGCATTCTTTTTTACATTTTCAAATGTCAGCAGTTCCACAACACCTAGTTTTCCTACCTCGTCAGCAGAAGGAGATAATTTCAGCCTTTTGATCTTGTTTGCAGGAGGAAGAGCCCGAGCTGGTGTGATACATTTGATACCTCCCATGCTGTGGAAAGTATTCAAACCATCAAGGGTGGTAACATTAAAATCTACATTGTCAAAAATATATTGACAGAATGTTTCTGTAGCAATGGGTTGTGTAGAATTGTAGATGGTCGACAGTTCCAATTGTTTCCTGTACGTCATAGAGGCAATAGTGTCGCCAGGTATTCTGTTTATGCTTTGAGGGGGCTTGAACTATAATTCATTCCCTTATATTAATATAATAATAGTTGCTTTGACTTCTCAAAACAGTAAATAGACACGCTTGTTTTTAAAAACACGACTTTTGCTCTTTATTAGGAAATAATACGCTCATTTTAGGTTTTTTTTTATTGTAATTTTAATCCGAGGAGAACTAAGAGTGTTCTTTCTTTCGTACATATCTTTGCTCAATATAATACGAAAAATTATTTAAGCGTTCTTTTTTTTTGGGGGGGGGGGCTTGAGATCTGATTTGAGGGGCTAAAACCTTACTAAAAAGGGCCTGGCGACGCCACTGCATAGGGGCATGCACAATATTGCGTTAGAGAGCTTTTTTTTATTCTAAAGAGAACGAAATACTAACCATACAATTCGAATAAAAAGTACTTTGTCCAGAAAGTTTAGACCCTATTTTTCCCCTGTTCGTATATAATCAAATAAGATAGGGAAATATTTTTCCCAGGTAAAGAGCAAAAATATGGAAATTGTATTATGCAAAACTATCATCAATACCCTAATGTATTTTCCAGGGTACATTAAGACCGCGTGCTCTTATCCAGAGCTGCTCTAGAAGGCCCTACTGATGTATTTACTATATATTTATGTGTTTTGTACTTTCAAACAGGATGGGGAATATTTTTTCCACGTCACTTTATATCACAATAATACCCAAAAGTATTTTTCATGGTACATTTGTGTCGTGTACTTTCTCCTGGGGTGCTCTAAGAAGGACCAAGTGTCCTGAAAGTCACTTTCAGAGAATTTTCCCAATTTCCCCAATTCCCCCAAATTTCCCTTTTAGCACAGTCATAGGGGCATGGACAATATTGCGTTTGAAAGCTTTCTTTATTCTAAAGAGAACGACATACTAACAATACAATTCGAATAAAAAGTACCTTGTCCAGAAAGTTTAAACGCTATTTTTTCCCCTGTTCGTATATAATCAAATAGGATAGGGAAGTATTTTTTCCCAGGTGAATATCAAATATATGGGAATTGAATTATACAAAACTATCATTAATACCCTAATATTTTCCATGGTACATTAAGGCCATGTGCTCTTACCCAGGGCTGCTCTAGAAGGCCCTAAACTTCTACAAAGGGATTTTTAAAGAAAATTTTCCCGATTTTTAAAAAAAATTTCCCTCTCCGTGTATGTCATAGGGCCATGGACAAGGTTCCATTGATTGCCTTGTTTTGAAGAGAATGCGTACTAATTCGGGTGAGTAGTGCTGACGGAGTAGCTACTTAACAAAGACTCCAAACTCCAGGAAAAATCTCATTGTTAAAAGGATTAAATCCCTCCCCCACCCTGTTGCCGACCCCTCACCCACGGGGACTTTTAGTATGTTGTTTAAGACACTTCCCCCAACAATTGTGCCAAATTTCAGAACTACACGGTTTTTTTTTCCTAATCAGGGTTTTTTGGCCTTCGTTGACTGGACTACATTTACGTATGCCATGACTCTTAAATTAATGAGAAATTCGGAGAGTTGCTCGGAATTTTTCTTTAAAATTTGAACACCCCTATTTGAGGTCAGTGTCAGTATCAGACACGAAATATAACACGCAAAATACTGCATACTATGCGATATATTTGCCAATGGTGTGTATGTGTGAAGATGTAGAAGTTTTTTTTTTTTTCTAACAAAGACAAGCTTGTGAAGCAAATATGACTTTTGATAGGGGAAAGGAGAAAGAAGAAGATAGAGAGATTTTTCAAATGTAAACGGTAGCCTGTATGAGTAGACTTCGGATTTTAGGGCAAATGCCTATTTTTTTTTTTTTTTTCCTTTCACAGCACGGCAATAAAACTTCGGATCTTTACGAATTATGAAAATTTAGGTATATTGAAATAAATTTTTAGTGAAATAAAAATGTTCTAAAAGAGGTGTAAGTACCTTTTTTTTAACCTAAATAACCTAAAATAAGAAAATAGCATTTTTCACGTATTTTCTTATCAATTATATATATATACTAGCAGCGTTCACCCCGCTTCGCTGCGGTCACCCCGGAACGCAATAAACTTTGTTACTTAGATAATTTTTACTTTTTCGCTTTCAAGTGATATGATAAAAACCATAGAAGATTGCAGTAAATGTTAACATTATATCGCCTGTCATTTATGTTAACCCGCCCCGCTTCGCTGCGGTCACCCCCGAACGCAATAAACTTTGTTACTTAGATAATTTTTACTTTTTCGCTTTCAAGTGATATGATAAAAAACATTATAACGCCTGTCATGTATGTTAACCCGCCGAGTGACACGGTCATGCGGGTTGCATATAAATACGTTTATTTTTATACCTATGATGAACTAACAAAGGATTTGTACGTAATGGACACCTGAATGGTCAATTATCTCAAGACACTGGTAATTGAAAATTAAAGTGATATGATAAAAACCATCTAGGGTCCAAATCCTAATAACCCCCCAAAAATAAAAGAAATTGGTTCAGCCGTATTAGCGTGATGAGCGGACAAAGGATTTGTACGTTCTCTTTTATATATATAGATATATATATATATATATATATATATATATATATATATATATATATATATATATATATATATATATATATATATATATATATATTATTTACAGCATATCTCTTGTGAAAGCTTTGTCCAGAACCTAGAAAGGAAATTCAGAAAGTAAATGCCTAGTCAATTGCTTATGTTGTAAACAAAAGTTTGCAACTCATACCTCAGTGGTGTAGATCATTCCAAAGTTCTCCTTCTCTATACCGACGCTGCCTCCTACATAATTGCTGCCTCTTAACGTCAGAAAACCTTCTACTCAAACTTAATTCATGTTACCTGTATGACATATGCTTTTTGCAGGATTTCTGAAACCATCAGAAGTAAATTCTTTGAAGTAAATAACCCCATTTCAAACATGAAGAAAACCTTCTGTAAAGCTCAATCCAGAATTACCATTTTCAGGCAAAAAATTCCCGACTTTCCTCTTCCTTCACATGCTGGAACATGGGTTGAGTTGATTATGAATTTAACGTCCCTTTTAGCAGCGAGGCTATTTGAAACATGACCTACTGATTAATGTGAAATCCGAACAACATGTGCTCCCGCCGGGAATTGAACCCTTGTCTCCAGGACAAAAGCGCGCATGCTAACCGCTTAGTCGCGAAGGAGCTCACTGGGAACATGGATTCAGGCAGCTCTGTACTATGCTGAAAACTTGGATGCTGTTGCCCAGAATTGGCGTGGGTCAATGGAAACTTGACCCACTACCCACTGACCCACCACCCACCGGGAACCACTCTGACCCATCACCCACCGTGACCTACTCTGACCCACCATGACCCACAACCCACTGTGACCCATAACCCACCATGAACCACTCTCATCCACCGTAACCTACTCTGACTCAACAAAATCCATCGTCATCAACTCTGAACACGATCCACGGCCTCTTCTGTACTGACTAAAGAGTTCACACTTGTAATAAAACAAGTCTGTGAAATTGTCACTAATCAGAGTTTGAATTTCTAGTCAATCGCTCAAGCACCACTCTGTTACAATAACAGTGAATCTGATCTTTGCGTATAATATGGTAAAGTGTTTGTCAGTGAGGAACTTGAAACAGTCCGAGGTGGGGGGAAATTAGTGTGTGCCTAAAATATACTTGTACTAAGAGAGTATTCTTGCAAGTATTAATTTCTGAACGCATTCCAAAAGAAACTTCTATTCACAGGAAAATACCCCTGTACAATATGGAAAAGGTTATGGTTTCTCAGTTTACAGTATTTTTCTCACAAACGACTTGAAAAATCAGTTTTTCATGTTGTATAAAGGTGCTCGGGTACCCTATGTGAGGACATCTCCATAAAGTATGCTTATAATTGTAATTTGCGTAATCACTAAAACACCACGTTAAATTTAAGTTACAAATATGCATAACTGCAATTATTATGAATATTTATTCAAAGTAGTTTACCTAAAGCAAAGAAGAGACTTAGTAAAAATTATGTACAAAGTTGAATAACACAAATAAGCCATTAGTAATACAAGTATAAACTTTCCGTAGCTCGTAATTTTCCACCTTAAAACAAATCTGAAATCGGGTTTATTTCCTGTTGGCCTTCAGAACTTTTTCGTGGTAAATCATCCGCAGCGGAATGATGTCTATCCTTCAGCCAAGAAATAACTAGCTCGTCTACTTTGAGCTTGTCTAGCGGTGAGCCATTAACATCGATGAACAACAAGTTAGACAATGTTTGAGCACTTAGTCTATTTCTAATATCAGTCATCTATAAATTCATAAGGGGAAATCCCCGTTCGCACTCTGTCGTGGAAATTGATAATACTTCTACCCGATTCTGCAACTCCTCATCGACAATCTGCTTGTTAGAGTTAAATCTGATAACTATTTTTCTTGGTCAGTTTTGAAACACTCAGCAAGAAGTATCATCTCTATATCACCATACAACACCTTTTCCATATCGACCATGTCAGTTGGCAATGTCGACTCATGGACAACAGAAACTTCATCTACTACGCCTTCGATAGGGAATCTTGTGAATAAATTATCAATTAAAGCCTGATAAACTGATGATTTCTTATTTGTTTATAAATTTAATTTTTGTAATTACACATGAAGGTTTGATGCCATTACCAAGTTCCCTCCCCCGTCTAGAAAGCGAAAGGGAACGTGGTTCCTGGAAAATGTTCAGAGGTAAATGGGAATTTCCCTCCTTCTTCCCCTTCAATTACCACACTGCTGTTTGCCATGTGCCAAATTACGATGAATTTCAATTAAATTATCATAGTATAATAATTTCCTTGTTGAATTATCAATACTTTTCAGTGGAAAAAAGGATGAAATTTGAAAGTTCCAAATCAAGGTAAGTAGATCAACGTAAAGGAGAAAAAAGTGTAAAATTCTTCATATAATTATGAGTACAATCCAAACTTAAAATTTCCGTGTAATTAAGCTTACAGTTGAAATTTTATAAATATTTTTCTCACAACTTTATGGGTTGATTGTCCTGTGCTATAAGCACTCCATATAATAAACATAAGCTTCAGCAATTATTATAGTAGAAAGCAATGGATATACCTATGAAGCCAAGCACTGTATCTTTTGTTTCTGATTTTTTTTCTTAAATAACATCGATCGTTTTCGATCATTTTTACAACCCAACTCACTACCAATTTTCCATATATAGAAAGTGCCCTCCTCCCATAAAGGAGAATTTTAAAAAACGCTAGGACACATTCTGTTTATTTTCAATAAAGTGTTAATACACTAAATTTCAGCTCCGTAAGTTTAACGGCGTGCGAGATACTAATTTTTTCTCGCAAAAATTCGGATCCTCACTACCTCCTTAGGATATTATGCATTATACTGAAAACAACATAACTTCCCAGTTTGGATTAAGGCCTAACTATATACCAAAAGTAATTTCATTTGACTTTGCAATCTGACCGTGATGATCAGGCAGGCACACATAGTTACATTCAATTTTTTATATAATAATTTATTTTTTACAATGATTCAAAAATGTATTTTTTTTTCAGTAGTTAGGTAATCTAAAAACTCACAGGTCTCGAAAGCCAAGTGGTAGTACTATTGCTATTATTACAATTAAAAATATCAATATCCAAAAGTACCTGAAGTTCTTTCTTCACTTGGTTACATATACTCACCTCAGGTAAGTAGACAGAAACAAATGGAAAAGGAAGGTAAATCAAGGTCTTGAAAGTAAAACGAAGACAAATTTACCAGTCTTCAGAAGATACTGTCTACAATGCAGTGAGCAGAATGGGTCGGTAAATCATACTGAGTCGGTGGGTTGCAGTGGGTCATGGTGGGTGGTGGGTCGCAGTGGGTCACATGCTATTGACCCACGACCTACTCAGAAAACATGACCCACTTGACCCACTGACCCACTCCATCTCTCCTGTTGCCCTGTGAGGGTAGTAGTGCTTCTCTCACAGCTTTGAAGAAGCTTATGAAGGGTGCAGTAGTAAAGAGAGACCTTGTGTATATAAAGGCAAAGTTTTCATTTTTGCCTATAACAATTGCCAAATTGGAAGGTAAGTAAAGAACACTTGTTGAGCATGTGGCAGTGGTAAAGGAAGCGGAAAGAAGACTTTAAAGTGCTACGGGAAAAGTTAGGGGAAAAGTGATGTATAAATATGAAACTATGATTTGAGAAAAATCTACTATTTGATGTATTAGATACTTATAATATCGGTTTCAGTTGAGAGATCATTTTCTGCAGTGAAAATGATTTCAACTGATAAAAGACAGAGATTGACTGTAAAACACTTGGAAAGACTTTTGGTCATTTACTGTTCCGTAAACTATGAATAAAATCTTACTATAGTGATATATTTATTGTTGAAAGACACAAATAAAGATGTTTGGCAAATTTACAGTTGAAATTTTAGATCCTATTTTTTTAAATTTTTAGCGCCTATTTTCGTATTTTGCGTGCCATTTTAGGTGCCTAAAACATAAGTTTTTCGTACCTAAAATTCCGAAGTCTAGTTATGAGTAAAACGAGAGGCGTAATATGAATTTACATGTACCAGTCAAATCACATAGATGTGCAGGATGCGTATAGTTAGTGATTTTGAAACAGTTAAGAAAATTTTCTAATTTTTTGTAATGATTAATTTATTAAATTTTGTTTTGTTAAAAATACCTTTAACGTGTACAACAGATTTTTCCTATTAAACTTCAAAAATAATAACTCATCTGTCATTGAAAGTAAAAATGAATTATGATGTATAGTTTGAATATCTTTATTATATTGTCTCTTTAAGGCAAGGTTTCACCTAACATTATAGAAAGTCAAAGTGCATTATATTGGTGGAATGTTATATGCATGTACACATAACTGTAATAATCACTCAGCAGTTCTTGAACACTTTGTATTCATAATGCTAATTCCCAATATACAACGTTAGGTCTATTCTTGTATTATTCTCCATAAAATTGATCTTCCATGTATGCTTTGGAACTTCAGGTAGAAAATTGTCTACACTGTTACTGTCTAGTGCTGTAGGTTTCTCTTCTTAGCTCTACTAGGCAAGTGAGTTAGAACTTGTCTGGTTGTAGAATATTCAGACCAGTAGCGTAGCACAAAAATGTCGTCCCTCCGCAGGATTATTTTTGACTTCCCCCCTACCCATGTCCATTAACTTCCCACTATATTATGTCCCTGTAGAAGACAATGTTTTATAAATCATAACTAATATAGTGGCCATGGAGTATAATTAAATTACAATTAAAATTAATACTCATCCAAAAAAAAAAAAAAAAAAAAAAAAACGAAATGCTGAATGTAGAAGTGCATTTCTAACATTTTTATGTTCTAGCAATGTTCTAGAAGTAATGTTCTAGCATTTTTCTGCAAATATTTCTATTATATTACTTACGTGTATTGCTCTTGTTTTCTCACATTCAACACTTAAAATACTGAGACTGGTCAACCGTTCTTGAGACATGGAACTGCGTAAATAGTTCTTTATGAGTTTTAATTTTGAGAAAGATCTCTTCGCTGCAGAAACACTCATTGGTAAGGTCAGAAATAACAAAATAACTCTGCAGACTCCGGGAAAGCTAGAAGTTAAAGTATAGTTATCTATTAATAGGAGATATGCTAGTTTCCGAATTGTTTTCAACTTTATTTCATAGTGCAAGACTAATTTGAAATCGCAACAATGTAAGTTATAAAGGTTCTGAATTGAATATAGTAATAAGGATACGTATTTGCTTATATTTGTGAGCCAAAAAAAAAAAAAAAAAAATCAGCACATTGTACAGGGGCAGCAAAATTATTTTTCCTTAATCCCCGAGTGGTAAGATGATTTTTAAAACTAATATTACTAGAATGCATAAATTTTCATCCAGAGCTTATTTTTCCTTTTCTAAAGTAAATAATATTATTCTGGGAAATTGATATTCCGTATACAGCTGAATTTTTTGTTGCTTATAGTTTTTTATATTTTCTTTGTGGTTGGCCCCCAAACTCTGTGCCCCCCCGCACTGTAGGCCCTGCGGGCCCCTCAGTTACGCCACTGATTCAGATAAGGCATATATGTGTGTGTGTGTGAATACATGTTCTTACGCAGAGCTATATAATTTATTTATGCTGTGCTTGTCTGGATCTCGTTACGAGAGCATTTGATGATGCTAGCAAATCAAATGTTCATATTCTGACAGCTGTCGGTAATTGACATTAATCACCGCGTGCTCGGAATTGTATAGATATTTTACTGCATATGACGACAATAAGTGTGGCAATAGTGTGGCTAGAGTCCCTATTTGGGGGAAATTGACACGATAACTTTCTTTCCATCTACCAAAATCTAGTATAATAATTCACGAGGTTATCTATTAGGGTTGGAAGATGGCTCGAGACCCTGATCTACGACACTCAAACGTGTGAAATCACGGGACATAAAACACTACTTATTTTCAGCTGAATTCAATTGTACTTTGTCTATGACGTTGATTTATGCAGATTTATTTATCTCATTCACAAACAAAACAGCTACCCATTGACAACTGAACAGCTCTTTTGTGTTTTCTTTCTAAACAAACGTTTCAGTGTGTGCGTTTGATTTTTTTCGAAAGTAAAATTGAAAGATTCGCAGATTATGTAGTTGAACATAGAGATTACATTGTTTGTACTGTTAACAATATGTGTCATAGCAGTACACAGAAGAGGGTAATTATCCGGCGCATTCGACAGAATAATTCTGCCTCTGTTTACCCAATCGATTACGCAACGCTGGGCTGTGGAAAAGAGCATCCTCGTCTGAACACTCTTTTATACTTTCTGTCCGTAGTGGCAGTGAATTAGATAATCAGCTTTCTCGTGTGGGTTCTCTCAACTGAATAATGTCAATGGTTCAACCGTAAATAAAGCTTTGCCACAAATAAGTGAAACAAATTAGGGATATAATTCATTTAATATATTTTTAAAATGTATAATTGTGATATTAATAATTGAATTAATAAAGAAATCGTTATAATTTAGTTATAGCACGTACAGCCTAAACGCAACGATAATGTATTTAATTAGAGAGAAATGCGTTAACGATATACGCGTACTGATTGGTTTAGCTTTTGAATTTATAGTCTGTTTTTGGCACAAACTTGCATTCTAACGTTAGATTCGAGTAGCTTGAGCTCTACCGGGAATCAAACACAGATCTTCCGCGTCGAAAGTAAGGATAGTGTCAAAACGAAATGAGACGCTTAATGCAGTTTCGGTCTCGATCTTGAGGGCCTGAATCGATATTGAATCTCGTCTCGATATAACTTATATGAATTTATAACATGTATAAATAGTGTAATCTTACAAGCTCTAATTTCCTCTACCCTCGTCAAGTGAACTTTTTGGTGGACAAACATCGTGTGCGTGGGTTTTTCGAGGTTCACCCGTTTCCTCCTACCATTTCACCACCACCATTCCACCATTTCATTCATTACTCATCATCACCGTCTTCTTTAGCCTAAACAGCATAACCGTGGGACGTAAAACTCAAAGATTTCATTTCATTTTCTTTAATTTCCTCTATTTTTCCGTTTCGTTCTTGATTGTAGAATGATCCCGGTTTTGATTCCCGGTGGGGACACTCAGTAAAAGTGTAACATCTTTTTCAGGTTAGCCATACTGAGTGAGGTTTTCCTGAGTTTCCCTCATTCAAACCAGGCAAATGTCGTGATAGTACCTAACATATAGGTCTCACAAGGAACCCTAGGTATCTATCAGAGCCCGATGCTAATGAAACTTTGAATGAGAGTGCCTTGGGAAAATCGCACAGCTAAAATTGTAGCTGCAGTGTCCAAGACGTTGGGACACTAGTTTTCGAGAAAGATAAAAAATTGAACATCAGTACATTAAGGATATGATGAGAAAATGCACGTTTTTCTTTAAACCTGGTCACTGTAACGAGACGCAATGAGCATACATGGATACGAGATGGTAGGTATGACCTGTTAAAAGTGATAAAAAGAATATCCGCCATCTTAAAAGAGGCCATGTCAAAGATGGTGCGATTGGTGTAAAGGAGACGAGGCTCATACGATGCATCAATTTGAACGCAAAATTAAACGCAAGAACCTGTTGGTGAAGTCTGTTGTGGGATTACATTATTCCTGTGCTTCTGGTAAAGTGGTTTAGGTACACGACTAGCAAAGTGTATCTCATGGCACTCGAGCAAATGTAGGGTGTGTAGCGCTATGAGTGAGATCAGTGTAACTTGAAAAACATAGCGAAATATGATTGTAGCACTACTTGATTTGTTTCCCGGTGGGAGTTCATGTGGTTCGGATTCCACGTTAATCAGTAGGTCCACGTCTCATATAGCCTCGCTGCTGAACGGGACGTTAAACCCAAACAACGCAACGCAACTACTTGATTTGTGTCAGAGAGAACATGTAATTAATGTGACCTGAGAATAACCAAGTCTGATATGTCAAGTCCATCCTTCAATATGCAATGGAAAATGAGAAATGTGCCATCATAATATTGCAATGTATATTTGTCCTTCTCGAATGAGAAAATCGTGTCAAAAGTTACCCAAGGTTTGCTTTCTATATTCCTATTTTGTCTGTCTATTTGTTATCTGTACTTGCTCTGTCCAGCCATGTTTATTATACAATAATACAGCTCATGGCGTAAAAGTCTTGTACTACACTCATTAGTGCGTTACGAGTAATTGAGAAGATATGTAAAACTGCTACACCGTATGTAATACTAATACTGCAACTACTACTGCTATTACTATTACGATTACGAATGCTAGTGCTAATTCCACAATTGCTGCCACTGCTACTAATATTACTACTAAGACTAATACTACTACACATTACTATACTAATACGACAACGAATACCACTACTGCTATTACTAGTAATACGAAAACAAAACAATGAAAATGAAATCTTCGAGTTTTACGTCCCCCAATTATGCCGGATAGGCTAAGGGAGACGGTGACGATGAGAAATAAATGAAATGGTGGAATGAATAAAGTGGGAGGAAAGAGGAGAACGCCGAGAAAGCCCCCACACGGTATTTGTCCACCACAAAGTTCACTTAGCGCGAGCTGGCATCGAACCAGGGACCCCATGCACCAGAGGTGAACACTCAATCACTGAGCCACCGTTCCAGGAACACCTAATCGACCCTGGCGTCTTGGTGATTTATTTGATCATTATATTTTGTTATATTTGTAGTATCATACTATAAATAATACAGGAACATGTAACGTCATTTGGTATTTGCTTTGCTAATTGAACATCACTACAAATTGCACTGATCTTATGAACACGCCAGTTCACGGTTTCGGCCTCCGTGGTCTAATAGTAGCGTACCAAAGTTACTTAGTAGGTCAAGTACTTGACTTCATCACACGTTGTTTATGCAACTACGGCTCAGGCCATATGAATGATGATGGGATGAGTTGGTGGAATGAAAACAGTGGTAGGAAATGGGACCACCCCGAAAACTCCCACCCAACGGTGTTTGTCCACCACAAAGCTCACATAGCACGAACAGGAATTCATCCGACGACCTCTAGCATCACATGTGAGTGCTTTTCGTACTATGCCTCGTAGATCAAGCATCGGTTCACATTCTACGCAGACCGGTCATAATAACTAGCATTTCTCCGTTTTTTTCTGTACTTAGAAGGTAAATTCTGTACCACCAGACATGTCAACTCTAACGCGAAGACGTAGCAGTTATAGTAGTATTAGCTGTGGTCGTAGTACTAATAACAGAAGAAGTAGTAGTAGTAGTAGAAGTAGTACAAGAAGTAGTAATAGCAGTAGTATTACAGTACTTTGCAGTCTTGAATAAAGAGCCAGTTTCCCAAACACATTACGATTAACGTAGGCTGACAACAGTTTACGATCTGTCTTTCAGAGTGCCCGGTCTGAGACGGGCCGGCCCGGAAATATATGTGCCCGATTCGGCACTATAGCATTTGTGTCCGACCCGGAATGTGCCCGGCCCGGTTAGGGCCCGGTCCAGTTTCATATTACTTGAAACGGGCAGAGCAGGGCCGGGCCGAACGGGCACGCCCGGCCCGTGCAGGGCTCTGGTCTGGATTTATAAAGGTTGCAAGTGACAAAAATCCTGCAATTATTTGTTTGCACTGCTTAATTCATAGGTAAGCCTAAGCTGCAAAAACTTTACCAGAAAACATGAAACAGGCACTATGATTGGCTATTAAAGCTGTTAGTTTTGTAAAGTCAAATGGTCTGAATTCTCGTCTCGTTGAGACTTTGTACAACGATGTTACTGCTGAACATAATACTTTACTTTCCTATACCAAAGTTCATTAGTTGTCGAAAGGTAATGTTAAGAAGGCTGTACAAGCTTAAGTCACATTAAGAAATATTTCTTCTAACAGAGAAGATGAAATTTATACTCATTTTACTGATGATATATTTGTATTTCTCTTTCATGTCTTGCTGGCTTTTTTTGATATAATAGATAATCTCAAACTCGAAGGTAGAAACACGAACATATTCACTTCTTATGACGCGATAAGAGCCTTCATCGAAAAGATACTACTCTGGAAACTGTTTCTATATCCAGCTTTTTATCTTTTCCTCGATTAAATGCACTTGTTGACAATAAAGAGTGTGATTTACGGTAACCATGTGGAGAGACAATATCAACTCACACCCACCACACTCACACCAGTGTATGATGAATTCAAGTGATATTTTTCTGACTCGTGTGAAGAAAACATGCAGTGCAAATTAACAAGAACACCTTTTACCATTGAAATGGCTTTACTTCCACATTAAATACAGTAGGAAGCAATTGAATTGAAGTGCTATCCAGGTGTCAAGAAACTGTTTCAGTCAACGTATTTGGAAGAATTTAGAGTTTGTTTCCTTCCTGTTTACCCAAGAGTAACAAAAGAAGCCCTAAAATTTCTTGTTCAGTTCTCGGCAATTTACCTCTGTGAATCAGAATTTTCGACGTTAACCATAATAAAATCAAAGTATCTCAACCATTTGCAAGTGGAAAATCTCAGGTGTGTGTTTGTCGAACTTACACCGAATATCAAGAAACTTGTGAAGGAGAAGCAATGTCAACCATCACACTGAGTTTTTTATTTGCCCTTACCTGATAAGGTTTTGAACCCCATTTTATACATTGAAACTACACTTTGTACTCATTTTTGATAATTTTGTGGAAAAAAATAATAATTTGCATAATTATTTAGTATTAACAAAGTAAAAATCTTGGCTATTAATAAGAAAGGCAAAATGTCAAACATGTAACGTTTTGAAGTTTGGTAAAACTGAAGTATAATTGGACTGTTCAGATGTCAAACCGATTAACTCCATCAAACGAAATGTTTCAGTACTGAGCATTTTAGTGACTTAGTGCAGCAATGAATTTAAATGAGAATGATCAGAACATTTATGCATTCTAGTGGTAAATTGTTACACTATGGAGGTAATCGATTTTACCTCTTAAAAGAATGTAGCTTTTCCAAGTCAAAAATGTGAAGAACTCAAAAACAATAAAAAGTGGAGTTAATCGTTTTGGTTTCTGAAAGCCTGAACCGCTTCTTACAAGTTGTTTTTATTCATAATTTCATATTTTATTTCTGTTATACTTTCCTCGCTCTTCACGTACCCAGGTTGGGAACTACTGTTCTAGAACAATAAACATTACAGAGAGACCCTGTGCACTTCAGGAAACCTTTAATCGCTTATTTTTACTAAACCAGTATATCATCTAATGTATTCTTTTTCCTGCGAAGCTTAAATTTGGTGGCGTTACGTATGCAACAACTATGTCAACCCATAACGAAGCGGCTATTTTTAAATCACAATAATAAATTTTGTTGTCAAACTTTACTGTTTTTATTTAGAACGTTGTAGAAACGCCCGTTGGTAGACTTGAGAACTCATTTCTTGTCTCATAATTTCCAGGCAACTGTGATATGTCCAAAAAATTTCGCATAGTACTAGATTAACTGATTGTACGGAACAACAAACAGTCTGTAACAATCATTTAGATCTCAAATCGTGATTTAATTGATTATTGCGAATTCGAATTGTTTTATTCGGATCTACAACAATAATTTAAAGCATAGAATGTGGCTTACTTGATTGTTGCAAATTTTGTAGTGTTTTGAATTTTGTGTATTACGACCTGAATAATAATAATAATAATAATAATAATAATAATAATAATAATAATAATAATAATAATAATAATAATAATAATAAAATAATGTTTTTTTCAATGCGAGTATATTATTTCAATAGATTCTGACAAAGATTAGTCATCTTCAGTTTATTTTGCTTCACTATAAAAAGTACAATCGTATTAAAAACGAGGATATTAGGTTACACATCACTGTTAACATTTCCATACCAAACAATTAGTATGAATAACACTATAAACAAATTATTAGTAACGCACAATTGAGATAAAATAAGGAGTCATTCTAAACTTTAAGAAAACTTACGATAAAAATTAATTATAAATTAAAAATATTCTATAACAGTCTCATTCTGAAGACCAATTTTCATCCATGTCAACATGAAAATCTACTAATGTACTAGGTCCTAAACCATCAACATCATCTATGAAGTCTGCAACCGAAATGTTTTTCAGAAACCTGGCATCATTTGGAATTAATGGTATCATGTCATTTAGCTCCATCTTCTTTTCCTTAGACATTGTTTCTCCATTAGGCCAAATTTGGCGCAACTGTACATGTTTAAATGATGGCCGTTGACCTCACGACTTTTCTGTTTCATGTATAGGCTGATGGAGTAATCGTTCTTTAACAACATTTCGTATATTAACATCCAGTTGATTTTTTAAAATTTGTTTCTGTCCACTTTACAATTCGTAATAGAGTTTCCAAAGGTCTGGATGGACAAAAATTATCACTGTTCATGTCATACACTGTAAAGTTCTTTTCATGTAATCGTTATCTGTGTATAGGTATTATTGAATTTTCAGGGCGCATTCAACATAATCGAATTCGTAGTCGTTCAGCAGGAAGCACTTAATGGTGATGCACTCACACCATGTACAACTCGTACATGGAAGGCAAATTGAAATTCATACTTAAAAAGTTTGACTGCGGCAGCAATGGGAATAATACACTGAAAATGATGAAATAAGATCCAATACATTAGCTACTTTGTCTTGAGATACTTTATTCCAGTCACTACTAGCTTTGCAACGGTTATCGTTAAAAGTTTGATCTATTTTATTCTTTTTTCAGTTTTTAGAGTGTTTGTTTGTAAACTTATGTACCTTGAAGTATACTTTCTAATATAATTCCTTGTAGAAGAATGCTTCGTATAAGATCTCTTTTTTCATTTTCTAAGATACAAGCAATTAACAATGCACGCCTACGTTCAAATGTCCCTATATTTCAGTATTGGGTAAAGTGTTTGCTTCGAAGATATAGTGACACTGTGCCGGTACATTTTCCTTTAATAACAAATGCAAGTAAAATTCTCAGAAAATATTTTTGGTGCAACCTGCTACTGACACACTGCTTGTTTGTATTACAACAGTGTTTCAGATCTTCACGACATTGACAAGAGACATTACGTTTTCGGTCACGCAGCAGCCTTCCAACCATCAGTTTGTCAGAATTGAAAGCAATATAATTTGATTCCACATTCCTGATCTCTGCAATATTATTCTGTAATTAAATGCCTTCGCAGTTAGAATCTATTAGGAACTCATATGTTGCAGAGTTTTCATAATTTATTGATGGCTGTCCCGTGTTCTCGGAAGCATTGATTTGATTGTGCAAATTTACACTAGCTTTCCATCTATAGCTAATGTTGTGGGCTGTCTGCGTAGTCATGTCTTCTTGTAACTCACCATCGTTCCTATTCTCACACCTACGAGATGGTTGTTCCAGATGAAACGGATGTATCTGAGAAACACGAGTAGTTTTTTACTGTTATTTTCTTCCCTTCCTTCTGGCTTCATGCGAGACGTTGAGGGTAGATTACCAGCAAATGTTAACTCAAGGCTGTTGTGTGGTATGAGACTGGGCAGCACTGATAGGTTTAATTCCCTTTCTTTTTATGAAGCAGCATCAGCGACCCTCACCTCCACTTCAACAGATAGTTAAGTTAGAGAGGCTACATCAGTTAGTAAAACTGGGGCCCCATCACTTACAGGTGGTACTTGAGTCATGGATGTTGGCAAGACATCACATTATGATACATTTCATTGTAAGTTTCATTTCGTGTTATCAGACTCTCATTCACACACTGTGCTATAAAATCCAATTCACTCAACCCTGATTGGGATTGAATTTGTAATTGCGGGGGCATATCAAGCATTGTTGTTAACTGAGTCAATGGCTCATTCAATGCTGACAGACGGTTCCGCATGGGTGCTGCTAAATAAAGAGGTGACAATTCTGAAGTAGTTTCGGCCCACCTACGGGCATCACAATGATATTCATCATAGATGGGAGTGACGACAATGATATTCATCATTCTGTTGTAGTTGGAAGTTCGCCCACGGACATCACACTGACATGATTCATGGATGGTGGTGAAGAAATAGTTAGGAGTTCTGACGTAGTTGGCAGCTCGGCCACATACACAACACTGACATGGCTCCTGAATGAGGGTAAAGAAAGAAATGGCCGTTGTGGTATAGCTGGGAGCTCTCCCACAAACATCACACCAACATGGCTCATGGATGGTAGTGAAGAAAAAGATGGCCGTTCTGACGTAGGTGGCTCGCCAAAGGACACAATACTCCGGTTCCAGCTTAATGCCATTTGCAGAATTATTTTTGCAGGTGTAATCGTATTCCATATAACTGCACGAAAGTTTTCCGGATGTGAGGAGTATTATTATCAAACACAGCATTTTACTGCAAGACTAAGGTGACCAGACGTCCCGTTTTAGCCGGGACAGCTCCTTATTTTCAACCGTTATCCCGTTTATTTCTGATTCTCAAACGGGACGCCTAAATGTACCGTTGTTAAGCAAACATGACTCAGGTGTCCCGTAATTATTATTAAAAATAAAAATGGGCAATGCTAATTCTACACTCTTCCGTACCAACACTCATTGGGAAGGATCAGCCGTGTCTAGAACTTCTGAATATTCAAATGAGAATTGAGTGTTCTGTGGTTCAAGTGGGAATTGAGTGGGAATTCTGAGTGTTGACGTAGTTTAAAGTATTTTTGGGTAATACTTAAGTTAGAAACGCTGTGTTGTCATGCTTACTTCTGTATTTTGTAAATTGAAAACACTGCTGAGTCCCAAAATGCAATGTGGAATCCCCCCCCCCCCCCGTTGCCGATTCGTGTGCGTCCCGTTTTTGAAATTAAAAGTTCTAGTCACCTTATGCAAGAAGAAACTTGTTCTAAAGACAAAAAACGTTTTAAATGACTTCAATAAGCTTTGTGTGTCACAACCGGTTAGACGTCACAGTAGTAGAATAATATAACTGTTCATTAATTAACTACTGATGTTTTGTAATAATCATTTAATCCACAAATCTGGAAAGCAAACAAAAGAAAAATAGAAATTCTTCATATCCAAAAGCAATAATACACGTAATAACAGCTGTGTAACATTGTAACGCCATTAGTTTCTAGCATTAGGCCTACCGTTCAATGTTGCTTGAAACATTTACTTAAAACAATAATATGAGAAGTTACCTTAAGGCACATGGTTCACTGAAACACGAATAAGTAATTGATGTTAAAGTTGAGTGTCAAGTAACTGATTGTTGCAGAACAACTTTACTTTACTTACAGATTGGTTAACTAGGCGGCTTCATCTCACAGACGCAATTTGGTTCTTGCAGATCTTGACCTTAACATATTATTTTACGAGGGTTGACATTACTTTTCATAGATGACAGTCAGATTGCAAACGCGTTATCCGGAACATTTGTTATATCCTTTACATATCTCAGTATCCTCCAGCAGGATTAACTCATTCTTTTTTATTTTGTTGGTTGATTGGTTGTTACACAACATCGCCGAATTGTTTCTCTTCAACGCTCACATGTGCTTTTCTACAAAACCTCCGTTTAGTATTTTAAACTTTGGCTTTTTTCTTTTTTACAGCGTGTGATATTCATACTTTTAATTTTGTAGCAACTCAGTTTCCATTGTCGGTTTGTAAAACATTATTATTATTATAGGTACTTTCATTGCCTTCAAGAATCTTTCGGCTATTTCCTGTATTTCGTCAAAGAGCAACAGCACTTTTCCATCCCCTTTTCGCTTCTATTCTTAACGGTCTTAATTGAAACATTATATATCGTACATTGCTCACCATTAAAAATACAACACCAAAAACAGACATCTTAAGAAGTCTAAATTACAAGCATACGAGGTGTGGCAATTAAATAACGAGACTGGTGTCATAAATGTGATGTATTGCAAAGAAAGTTACAATTGACAGTTATCGCCTTCAATATACTCCCCTCCCCTATCTATATATCGCTGCATACGTGCCTTCCATTGTTCAAAGCAATGCTCTAGGTCATCAGATGTCACACTGTTCAACAACTCTGCCGTTTTTCGTTTCACCTCTTCCACAGACTGAAAATGTGTTCCCTTCAATGCACTTTTCACTTTTGAGAATGGATAAAAGTCTCAGGGAGTCAGATCTGGGGAATACGGAGGATGGTCGAGCACATGAATGCGCTTGGCTGCTAAAAACTGCTTCACAGAGAGGGCATTATGGGCAGGCACATTGTCTTGGTGGAGGATCCATGCATTGTTTTCCCACAAATCCGGTCTCTTGTTCCTCATTCTTTCCTTCAGCTTGATTAGGACTTCTTTGTGGTAGGTCTGATTCAAGGTTTGACCCTGAGGCACCCATTCAGTCATGATGATACCCCTGATATCGAAAAAAAACGATGAGCATTGCCTTCACTTTGGACTTGCTCATTCGTGCTTTTTTCATTCTTGGCGATGTGGGAGTCTTCCAGTGCATGGATTGATGCTTAGTCTCGGGGTCATATACTGGAAAATCCATGTTTCATCACATGTGATGACACGTGTTAGCAAGTCTGGTTCTGTTTTGAGTCTTTCCATGACGTCACAGCAAATGGTCTTTCGAATGTCTTTTTGTTTCTGAGAGAGGTTTTTCGGGACAATTTTTTCACAAACTTTTGACATGTTTAAATTGTCACGCAAACTTTGTGTTACTGTCTCTGTTAATGTTTGTCATGTCTGTGATCATCCGAATGCTCAGACGTCTGTCTTTCCGCACAAGTTCATTTTTTTTTTTTTTTTTTTTTTTTAGCATTTTCGTCCGTCCTTGAACTCAAGGGGCGGCCGGGTCGTTCATCATCTTTAACCTCCTCCCTACCTTCTGAAAATCGTTTGTGCCATTCGAAAACTCGCGCACGTGACATAGTAGTATCACCACATACATCTTTTAACATTGCACAACATTCCGTCGGTGTTTCGTTTAATTTCACTAGAAATTTGAGGTTAATGAGCTGCTCAAGTTTACTGCTCACTATGGTTCCGGCTCTACTACAGAACACTATCCTCTTCATGCAAGCCTGCAAAGAAAAGAAAAGCTTTCAGAATCATAAAACAAAACAGTGGCTGCTCATGAAGGTTCAAGATAAACAACACATCATTAGCTACCTCCCCCACGATCCTGCGCGACAGAAGGGCAGTCTCGTTATGTAATTGTCACACCTCGTATGTAGAGAAAGGAAAGATAAACAATTGCATAATAAGACTGCGCTGTGAAGTAGTAAAGGTGCTGGGTGTGCCATCTGGTAACAACAAGCAGAGGTCGACCAAAAAGCCACAGTTGAGCAATAGACGAAGAATGATGTGACTTGAGTGTGTGTGTGTGTGTGTGTGTGTGTGTATACCAACAAAAGATACCTCACTGTCAAATACGGCAATCTTTTAAGTAGATTTAGGCGATTTGCCGAGGACGAATAGTGGCGTATCGTGAGGGGTGGTTTATTCTGTGACATTATTACCCGTATTGGACGGAATATGGCAAAGAGCAGAACATACGGCCTCGATGGCTCCACGAATGTGCTACACAGCGACACATCAATCTCAACGACCGTGAGGACAGACAGTTTGTGTGCATAGATCTGGTGGATGAACAGGCACATCTCAAGACTGAAAGCTATTGCACACTATCCAATGTCTTCACGAACAGTTCTATGTCTCTGATAGAGCGGGACATATTTGCACGGATTACTGGGCTTCCGCTAACTGGACAACATAGGTACGGGAGACTATAATGACGTCGTGTGGAGAGATGAATGGCAGAGTATCCTCTTTTCAAACGAATCCCACTTCTGTCTACGGCATCATGATAGCCACATTCATATCTTGCTCTACTGTGGCACTAGGTTTAGCGACACGTGTATTTTGCATTGCCATGTCGTTCCTCCAACGGATGTTATGACATAGGGTGCCTTTGGACTCCGTGACTATTCGTGCCTCCTATGCATTCACGGACAAAAATGAAAATGAAATGAAATCTTTGAGTTTTACGTCCCACGCACGGCATTCACGGACATTTAACCAGATAAGTGTATATTGAAAAAGTGTTGGCCCCGATTCTGGTTCCTTCCTTTAGTGCAGGTTCTGACAAGGGATTAAATTCAAGAAGAATAAGATGCCCCCTCGTGTTGCATGTACTATCCTAGACTTCTTTCAGGATTCAATAGGATTCAATGTTTCTCTGCTTCCTTGGTTGACACATTCTTCTGGTCTTTTTCCGATGAAACACGAATGATTCGACAACGTCTCTCATACTTGCCAACTCTGCCAGCTACAGTTAATAAGCTCTGGGATAGCATCAAAGAGACATGACTTGAGATATCCAAGGAGGATATGCAAGAGCTCATCTACTCGATGCCTTGTTGTGTTTCAGCCTTCTGACAGCCCATGTTGAGCTCATTGGATACAGATCATCACCTGTTCTGCTCCGTTGTCGTCACGTTCTCAAGCGTTGCAGAGAGCAGATACTTCAATGATTTTCTACTCGAAGCGTCAGGTCTCTGTCTAGAAATTTGGCTCTGCTATCTTATTTCCTTCTTGGTATTGCATTTATAATGTCGAGGAGTGTAGTTGTATATTATTTTCTCAGTATCGTCTCCATGTAAACCATTCATCATTCTTGTTTACTGTCTTTTTGCCTTCAACATCTAAACTACAGTCTATCTCTACTCCTCATTCAAGTCCTTGATCTATTGTTTCAATTTTGTTTTTTCTTAGATTTGCCAGCTGTTTTCCAATTCTTGCTATTCCTAGTGTCATGGTAAGTTTCTATGTCCTCTTAATCTCCAAAAGTTTCATATTACTCTAATCTTTATAAGTTTGTCATGTGTTAATATTTTAATTTATAAAATTATTAGCATTCTTAGTCAGTTCCCATTGAAATTCGTGATTTAAGTTATTGTACCCGTTTTTTTCATCTTCGTACTCGTAGTCTTGTTACAGTTACGCTTTGTCCTTATTTTCTACATCTCTTTCGCAATTCGTAGTTAATTAGCACTTCTGAGTTTACAAGATTATTGCTTGCTTTGCAATCGATGTACGCAAAATTCAATGATTCTATTGTAAGTTAGTATCTTCATCGCCACTTTTTGTAAGAAGTCCTTTCAAACTTCGTTTTTCAACTTTTCGTTATCCAACTTCATATTCCCCCTTTTATTTTTGGTTATATGTTTAAGAAGTTTGGTTTATTAAGACTATTTTATATACTTAGCCTGTGAGGCCGCATGTTCTTTCTTTCGTTTGGAATTACAAGAACTACTTAATGAATCAACATGAGTTTTGGCCAGGACATATAAGGTAAAACGGTAGTAATCTAGTGCGTTTTTGGAGGTGATATTCAGACCATAAATATAGAAATTAACCATTCAGTTTCAACGTTGATTACTATAAAGCAAGACATCCTTCGTGGTTAAGTTGTTAGCGTACTTGCCCTTGGCGTGAGATAGCCGTGTTCGATTCCCGGCGGAAGCTCATGTGGTTTGGATTCCACGTTAATCAGTAGGTCCCGTCTCACATAACCTGTGTTTTATGTTTGTGGGGGTACCACGGGGGACAAGGGAGGGTAATTACGTGTTTTTTGTTTCCTTAAGGATTTTGGGGATGTCACTCCTTCCCCTTGGGGTACACTCATAAAATGCATATTGATGGAAACCTTCATCCTTCAGGAACACACCGCTACCAAGATTAACTTGCTAGCTTAATTAGGGGCTGAGTTATTGAGGTTTAAATTCAGTCACATTAAGGAGCGACCAGAATATGACTATTCCACACCGTCAGACGGCTCAATGGCCGCAACTCTATAAAAATGCATTTTCCGACATATGCTCACATGAGCTTTTTTTTGCTTGTTTGCTCATAAGGAATCTACCCCTGAAATATTGCCGTACTTTTTTGTTACACCCTATATATATATATATATATATATATATATATATATATATATATATATATATATATATATATATCGGGTGTTGCAAAATAAGTGTTACAACTCTTGGGAGGTGACTCCTGCCAATGAGACAAGAAAAAAAGTTATCTTGAACTTTCGGCTATCGGACATAGTTTCAGATCTACAAGGTGCCGAAAGCGTGGGAAAATGACTTTCGGACGTCCATAGTTCCGAAACTATCCAACGTAAAGAGGGCGGGTAAAAAGTTCACTGAAGAAGTCATACCTGCTGTATTGAATTTTGCATGTTTCACAATTCTACCATGCACGCGCAAGGGATTCCCCAAAGGAACGTAGGGAGTCCCGGATAATCTGCCAAATGAAAATTGGTCTAAATGGATATGAATTGATAGGGTTTCTACCAGGTAACAATAATTCGTTTGTATTAAGTCGATATCTGGAACAAATACAAAATGGCGGACACCTTTATGCCCGTTGTGTGTGGTTGCATAATCACCAGGTATGGATGCTGGCCAACAGTGACGTTCTGAGTATTAAGTGTAGCGAATTTGTACTCAAATGCTCTAGAAAGACATCTGGAGTGTCGGTAGAGCACAACAGACGAAGCAGGGTGATTCACATGTCTGGAAACACTTAACAAAAAATTCCCAGAAATGCACTCATACTCAATAAACCTGAGTTCAAAGCGTCGGAATGTAAGGATTAGCGTCAAGAACATGACAGCCATTGCCAATTCACCAATAATATTCCCTCAAACCGATGCAATATGATCTGCACGGTTGCATACCAATAAGAATGCAACAACTGAGGCCAATTTGAAATTGTGCAAGGGGACTCACAAAGAAACTGGGTAAAGTAAATGCAGTAGCGTACCCAGGAATTTATTTCGGGGGGGGGTTCAAACTAAATATGAAGCTATTTTATATTAAAATTGCTAAAATTGCCCCTAAAATTAGGCTAAATTTTTAAAAAGTCGAAATTTCGGGGGGGGTCCGGACCCCCGTGTCCCCCCCCCTTCCGTACGTCCCTGAGTAAATGAATGTCACTATGGGGATCGCATGATCGATATTGAAATGTGGCCAATGTGTGTGTTGATATCAACATGTAGCTAATGAACAAATGTCAACATATCCCACTACTGCTTGGACACCGTCCCACGTGCGAAAAATAGGAAAATAACTACTCGGGCCTTGAATCTGAGGCCGTGGGCTCTCAGGAAGATCTTAAACTGCGACTACGCGAGCGCTCTAACCCTTATGCTTCGAGGGAGCCTCACTTTCTCTGTATTCATTTCTTTGAGAAGTACCCACTTTGTTTGGCAAGCGCTCTTGTACAGCCTCTCGACATGCTTGTGTGTTTCATTTTGTTATTTCTACTACACAGTTGTAAACAATCAGAGCTTTAAGATGTTCCTTCCTATTTCTCATGTCGATTTATTTACCATATGGTGTTCCAGCAGTAGTGTTACATGTGCCAAATTGGTTCATTTAGAACGGTTCGTTTATCTAATTAATTGTTGAGCCCATTAAAATACATCAATGTATCCTTTATGTACTTATCTTTAATAAATAAAATGGAGAAGTGTACATATACTTTTTACACAACTTTTTAATGTCTGCTTAGCTCACTCAATAAAACTATTTATTCTTGGTTGTCCAGACAACGACATTCCAAAATCTTATTATTTACAAACATTTGAATATCTTTTTATAGACATTATATCTAACTTACGAGGGGGGACCCCAAAAAAAACGGGAATTGTGCTGCAGTGGGGAGGGAAGGTGGAGGAACCCATTGTTGTACCAGTTGCCCGTTACGATCACGCCACCTGCGTCAGTGTGCGAAGTTGTGTCGCTGTGAGTTCATCGGTTCGCTCTTGAGAGTTTGTTTAGTAAAACAACTTTTTCCAGTTCGGCGAAAACGTGATTGCAGATTATCGAGAGCGACGGGCGGCTGTGAAATTTTGTTTCCTGTTGGGGAAATCGACCGCGGAAACTACTGTAATGCTGAAGACTGCTTATGGGGAAACTGCCCTAAGTAAAACCAGAGTATACGAGTGGTTTGCATGTTTTAAGAATGGAGAAATGTCGATTGAAGACCAACCCCGTTCAGGAAGCCCCTCAACGGCAAGAACTGACGAAAACGTCGAAACAATCAATGCCCTCGTTCGTGAAGACCGTCGCCGAACCATTGATCAACTCTGTGAGATGTCTGAAATATCGTGGAGTTCAATTCAGAGGATTTTATCAGAAGATTTGCACATGAGAAGGGTTGCAGCCAAATTTGTCCCTCGCCTTCTCACAAACGAGCAAAAGGAGCGTCAACTTGAGGCATGTGTTGAACTTCAAAATCAGCTCAAAGAGGGCCCTGACTTTTTTTTTTTTTTTTTTTTTTTGCCAAGGTGATTACTGGTGATGGATCGTGTGCTATGGCTACGACCCCGAATCAAATCAGCAATCAAGCCAGTGGAAGACAAGTGGCTCTCCTCATCCCAAGAAAGCTCGCCAAGTGAAGTCATACATCAAGACAAAGCTCATTTGTTTCTTCGATTGCAGATGGGTTGTGCACGCGGAGTTCATTCCCCGGGGTCAAACTGTTAACCAAAGGTTCTACTTGGAGGTTTTGAAAAGATTAAGGGAGAGTATCCGGAAGAAAAGGGCAGATCTTTGGCGCACAGGCGAATGGTTCTTCCATCATGACAACGCTCCGGTCCACACCGCCCTCTCCGTAAAGCAGTTTTGACCAAAAACGGCATGACACCGATTATGCACCCCCCTACTCACAGGATCTAGACCCCTGTGATCTCTTTTGTTCTCCAGACTCAAACGTGACATGAAAGGAAAGCGTTTTGCCACTGTGGAGGAGATAAAACAAAAATGGCTGGAGGTCATAAAGAAGATCCCGATAAGTGATTTTCAAAACTGTTTTGAACAATGGAAGGATCGTTTGCAGAAATGCGTTGCGGTCCATGGACAATACTTTGAAGGTGATGAAAATGTGGTGTAAAAATATTAAGAAATAAAGAAGTTATGACGAATTTCCCGTTTTTTGGGTCCCCCCTCGTATTTCTTTTTCTTTCTCTTTTTCTAATAGTAGAATCAGCCTAGTACATATTTAAAATACCTTACGGCCCAAAATTACCAGTCAATAATCGTTACAAGTAAAAATATACAACATACCGTTGTACATTTTCGTCTTTGTCTTGGCATGTGTACTGTGTGTAAGATACGAATTTCTGGAGGTATTTTCTATATTTCGAGTGCGTCATATGTCCCAGAAGAAGTGGGACATAATACAAGTTTGTTATTTTTACGCTCTATCAGACTTTGAACGATGGATTAAGATACTTCTTTTCATATGTATCGATTGTGGGACAATGTCCCAAAGAGGGACATTGATACAAGCGTGTTCTAGTTACGTTCTACCAAAAAGTGCACCATGTAATAGCAGAATGTACAACGTTATTTTCCTACTTTCCGCACGTGAGACGGTGTCCCAGCAGTAGTGGGACATGTTGACATTTGTTCATTAGCTACATGTTGATATCAACACACACATTTGCCACATTTCAATATCGATCATGCGATCCCCATAGTGACATTCATTTACTTTACCCAGTTTCTTTGTGAGTCCCCTTGCACAATTTCAAATTGGCCTCAGTTGTTGCATTCTTATTGGTATGCAACCGTGCAGATCATATTGCATCGGTTTGAGGGAATATTATTGGTGAATTGGCAATGGCTGTCATGTTCTTGACGCTAATCCTTACATTCCGACGCTTTGAACTCAGGTTTATTGAGTATGAGTGCATTTCTGGGAATTTTTTGTTAAGTGTTTCCAGACATGTGAATCACCCTGCTTCGTCTGTTGTGCTCTACCGACACTCCAGATGTCTTTCTAGAGCATTTGAGTACAAATTCGCTACACTTAATACTCAGAACGTCACTGTTGGCCAGCATCCATACCTGGTGATTATGCAACCACACACAACGGGCATAAAGGTGTCCGCCATTTTGTATTTGTTCCAGATATCGACTTAATACAAACGAATTATTGTTACCTGGTAGAAACCCTATCAATTCATATCCATTTAGACCAATTTTCATTTGGCAGATTATCCGGGACCCCCTACGTTCTTTTGGGGAATCCCTTGCGCGTGCATGGTAGAATTGTGAAACATGCAAAATTCAATACAGCAGGTATGACTTCTTCAGTGAACTCTTTACCCGCCCTCTTTACGTTGGATAGTTTCGGAACTATGGACGTCCGAAAGTCATTTTCCCACGCTTTCGGCACCTTGTAGATCTGAAACTATGTCCGATAGCCGAAAGTTCAAGATAACTTTTTTTCTTGTCTCATTGGCAGGAGTCACCTCCCAAGAGTTGTAACACTTATTTTGCAACACCCGATATATATATATATATATATATATATATATATATTACGAGATTTTTTTGAATTGATTTGAAATTCTAAGAAGAGGTATCGTGTTTTCTCTGATCTCTCTAGTCGTCAAAACGGAAGTGGTAGAAATCAAACACTTACGTTGTTAATGTTGATCTTTAAAAAGTAAAGAACGGTAATTGATAGAACGAAGCATTTTTCTGCAATCAATTAAGCGTCCCAAGAATACAGGGTGATTCCAAATGATTAATCCGATTAAATACTGCTATATCTTATACACGTATAAAGATAGAAAGTAGCGGCAAACTTTAAAATAGAAATCAAAACTCAAAGTTTTCCTTTTCGCCATTTGCAAGTTGCTGGTTCACGTGGTTGTCGGTAGCAGTCTTTCTGGTGTAGTAAGGAAGCTAGCTACCAGCTTGTATAGTACCCAGTATTATGTTTTGTTTGAGTTTGTGAAAGTTCGTCTTTTTCCTTCCAATAATTGTGGGAACATATCAACAGCAGTAGAAGCAGTAACATCAGATATGACGAACAAGAGTATGAGGATGAGCTTGAAAAATGAAATGAAATCTTTAAGTTTTATTATGTCCCACGATTATGTCGGTTAGGCTAAAGGAGACGGTGATGATGAGAGATGAGTGAAATGGTGGAATGAAGAAAGTGCGAGGAAACGGGGGAACCCCAAGATACGGCGCGAGCTGGGTTCGAACCAGGGACCCCAAACACCAGAGGTGAAAAGGATGAGCTTGATTATGGTTGCTAGTGCTCCAGGGAGATTCCTGTCGACAACAATGTGGACCAACAAATTGTAACTGGCGTCAAGGGGAAATTCAAGTTTTAATTTGTATTTTAAGATTAGCTACACAGTTGTATCTTAATTCATGTATATAAGTAGCAGCATGAAATTGGTTCATTCTTTTGAAACATACTGTATATTCCATCTTCACTCCAATCTCTAAACTAAAACCGGAATTGATATAACCAATAGTGGAAATTATTATCACTTCAGGTTTCAATATTGTGAAATTATCATACCATACAAGCAAAACTTCCTTACTTGGGGTGCAGGTGACATTGCAATCTTTTCCATTGGATATCTACTTCGTCGACCACAAGGCTACAATTAGAGTCTGGCTCAGCAAACAACTTCGTATTCTTTAAACGTTTATGATGTTCTTCCTGAAACTTGCCATAATTTATTATATTGTCAGTAGTTTCATTCTTATTTGTTCCTCTTATGTTGATTGAATCAAATATTCCAAATATATGTGAATTCTGTATAAAATTACCAATCTCTCTCTACTATTTCGAAATATACTGTTTCATAACACTATTTTTCTTTCTGGTCAACTGAGAAATATCTTCCGTTTTTAATAGGCATACACTTTTACTTCTCTGTTCATGTTACTTCCTGTTTTCTTATAACGTTCCTTTACTACTTTAGATGTTTCCAGAACAGTTTCACTGATAAATTCTTCTTTCTTCCCGTAAGTTTTAACGACAAAATCATATTGCTACAGAGCTGGTGGTATAAATCTATAATTCAACTATCTTGGAGCCTAGATAGTGTGATGGAGAACGACTTATGCTCTCAGAGTTGACACTGCATGAATGGGCTGTGCACCAGCCAGCTTCATCTGACTCTAGTACTTGTTGTGGATTGGAGCCCAAGACAGTTCCAGATCTTCATAAATTTGTTTTTGTCTCTCTCCAATACAGTCTAGTTTCATTACCTATTGCCTTTCTCATTACACAAGTAATACACATAGGCTATATCCTTTGTTTTGTTTCTCATGCATCTGCCCCTATAATTTCACAAGCTCCTTCTAAATGTAGAACATTTTGTATGATTTCTTCTTAAGTATTTTTCTAATTTTCCACTTTATACAATGTCATTTTCCAAATTACTGTTTCTTTTGAGTTTCTTTATATTTTTTCCTGTAGCCATCTTCCCTACACTTCTAGTCACATGTAATTTCTCAACATACAAATATTTGCAGCAGTTTAGTAAAAGAAAATAAAGAAAATGAGATTTTTCCTTTTCCACATCTTAGTATTGAAATTTCTTAAACAAACATTCAGCACTTACAAAATTGCGTCTATTGCTTCCAATGGTTCAGAAAATAGCTTAGCTCATTTCTCCTAAATCGGGCATATTAAATTTGTCCCCATAACTTCGGAGAGAAATTCCAACATACCTACTAATAATGCTGTTATTCTTATTCCGTATAACACAAATTTTGGCAAAATAAATATGGTTGGTTGGATTCGGTCACTTACAACAGCAAGGCTAAACGAGACGTGGACCTACAGTTTAACGTGGAATCTGAACCGACGTTATACGTTCAAATCTCAAGGCTATCCTACCTAGAATCAAACCTGGAACCGGTGTATCTAGGGAGCTCGCGCTAGCTACCGGTACTTAACTAGTGGCCTACTTTTATAGCAAATTTTCTTTAAAAGATGGTTTTGTTGTATTTTCTAAATTCTTAGTCAATAATATTTTATATTTTCTTAAGCAATAGTATAGAAAAATACCACAAGTTCCAGTTACCTTGTCTCCTTTTACTGTTTATCTTTTATTGCATATTGTCTGCAGTACTTCATTATCTTAGTCTTCAACTAACTTCTTATCACAATTAATCTTATTATTATTGTACCTAATTCTCATAGTCTTCTTGTAAACATTTTGTTATCTTTGTGCAGTTATCTTGTTATATTTCTTCCTTCAATTTTAAAAGGCCTACAATCTGTAATTTGTCTTTAATATTCATTAGTTATCTTCTGCTCTGTTACTTTAACTTTCCTGTTGATGGAAGAATATTTCAATCTTATTTTGTGGTTGTCTTCTTCAACAGTACTTATTAGAGTGTTGTGCATGTTTAGTCTTCTTTAGTTTGTTCTTTATCAAGATTTAGTTACTTTATATCCTCTTCTTACTTCCGGTAATCTCTTTTCAATTCAAATTTATATAGTTTATGATATTCTATAAATTTATTCCGCTTGCATTTAGATATTTAATTGCTTACCAGTCATAACCTACTATTATTTGTTTACGTGAGAATAGAACAACAAAATAAAGACTAACTGTAGTAATAAGTAAGGTTTGATAGTCTTAAATTGTTCACATTCAAATAGGACGTGAATAAGAGTGCCAACACCGTTATTACACCAACAATGGCAAGTGTATTTGGTTGTTGTTTCACAACAAGTGTCCCATAGTTTGGATTTTTATGTTCTACAACAGACAAAAAAAATTCAAGGGTAAATTTTAATATTTATTTTCTATCTTTTTATGTCGCGTTTTAACTTTCGCTTCATAACATAATTATAGTTTTGGGATGGACTTTTTATTGACCAGGCTTTATCTTCCTTACAGGCGTTCTTAGCTGCTAGATCTCTCGTCGTATTATATTCCATTCCGATATGAGACCTTATAAAAATAAATTTAATACTTTTGTTACTGTTGATAACTGCTTTATATAATGTTTTTATGTTTAGGATGTTTCATGTGACTTTGGCATTCCAATTTACTGAAGATAATGATTTTATGACACTCAGTAAATATAAGTAGATACAAGATGCTTGCATTTTACGATTTTTTAAGTACATATAACAGATCTTATCGAATTGCAAAGGCCTCTCCCTCATATACAACTAGAGATGATATTAATTTGAATTTCATTATAACATCTCTAATTTAATCAGGGATAAACAGTATTGTACCCATATTAAGATCCGGATATTTGGATTTATATGTAATTATGAATATTGTGTCTCTGTTTAGTTGTTATAACTGTTCTTTCCAAATATTATTATATATATTATCACATAATAACTCGTTTTCAATTTTTTGTGAATGATAAATTTCATAGTAAGTAAGGTTGGGGTAGTTGTTTCATAGGAAATAAGGGAGAAGAGGAACTTATTTTTATACGAGGTTCTCTTCTTAATTTTATTAGTTTTTTTTTCTATTTACTATAGTTTTGTAATAGTGAAAAAGTTATTTCTATCAAGTCAAAACAATATTAATTTACTGCCCATCTTTTGTAGTTGAATGCTCAATAATATATTTGATATATTATTGGACTTTTCAAGTAGTGCTTTATTGGAGCAGAGTCTGGGTGGTGAGAAAATTATTTTTGTCACTTAATGTATTACTTGCTCTAATCTGTTGTAGAGATAACACGAGTTAGCAGAATAAAATATACCACTATTTATCATCTTAAAACTACACATTGTTTTAATATTATTAGTAAACTAAAATGTTTGACATCCCTTTTCTTAGCTTTTACCATACTAAATAATCTATCATATTGATCTAATTCTTCCTGAAAAGTTAAGGTGGGTTCTCCAGTCTTTTTTTTTTTTTTTTTTTTGTCTGAGAAAAACCTAAGATATTTAATCGTTTTGCCATTATATATTTTTGCGTTTTCTGTTTGAATAAATGTTATACGTATGCTCTTCTTTCTGTGAAAGATGAATTTTGTTTTGCCCTAGTTTATTTAAATCCATTGTTATCAGGAATATTTACTATCTTTTAAAGATTAGATTCTTTTTTACTATTTTTTCAAGATATCTGTCAAAGTACACGGATTTGTGCCCAAAACTTACAAATTGTTTTTGATATGTAAATTCAATAATTAAACTTCGTATGAATATATTAAATAAGATTGAGTTGAACTCACTGCATTTTAAAAGACCTAATGAAGTAGTTGTGGAGACATGAATTTCTAAATTTAATATAAATTTTCCTGAAACTAGTATATTATAGATAATTCTGATGGTCTCTCTTGGTGTGTGTATAGTTTATGCCTTTCCTGTACTGGAATATCTAAAATAATTGAAACGTATGCTTTTTTGATATCAGTTCTGGACACTTAACAAATATTTCCACGTATGGAAAGCTAAATAATAATTCATGCTTCTAATGCATCATAGATCGAAATGTTTTTCCTTAAATTGGTTCTTATTAGTAAGGATTTGATTGTGTTTTATGAACCAGTTCCATCTATTATAAAATTTTATAAGTACATGAAACAATGCTATGGATCTAAGGTTCTTTGCTGCTCGAACAGGATTTCTATTTTTCAGTATTGATTGAATTAGCGCTTTCTGCCTTTGTTGCGGATAATACTATGGTTCCAAACTTGATTAAAATAATTTAGTAAAATTTTCAGTCAAGATTATGGTAGATTTTTAAATGGTCATAAGTAATTATGTTCTATTGATTGTAATTTTTATCGATTTAAAAAGAAAATATGTAAGTCTTTTGATTTTTCAAGTAGAGACTTTTATTTTTATTTTAGTGTTGTTTCCATGAACAAATTAGTATTTTTCATGAGCACCCCACTATTCCTTACGTAACCTCAAAAGCATTGTGGGTACTCTGCTAAGCACGGATACTATCCATCATTAGCCCCATAGAAATAGATGGGGAACCGATTCTTGATTGTCCGTATGTTGGGATTAACTACGTGAATTATTACATCAACAAACTCAATTCCTTAACTTTAAGTTTCTACATTTTGGCCCAAATTGATAATGGTCCATCTAGTAGTTTTTGAGATTCTGTGTACACGCACAAATAGACTAAGTATCGCGTAGTATAAATGAGTTTTTGGTAAACGAAACTTCTTAAAACTTAATTCTTAGGAGAGCCAAGGAAGTCATTTTCAAGAAAGTCATTAGTCAAGCAAGTCATTTTCAACTAACTGAAACACAATGTAAAGACATGTCTGTACTAGCTGAGAGAAACAGATAAAAACACAATAAGCGAAAGAGGAGAGAGAATAATGTAAAATAATGAAATAAACAAGTGTTGGCAGTCGTGAATATATGAATAATATACCTGCAATACAATCAAATACTATATCGATGTTTTTTTATTTATCTGTCGTCATTGTCTTTTTATCATATTCAGGTTACTTTGCAGCTCCTTTTTCTCACTGTGTGATTTACAGTGAATAGAAGCAGCAAACTGTGACGTCATGAAAAAATTAGTTTAAAATGACAACCCAAAGAGATTCGCAGGAATAGTGTCCAGCCAGCCGTCAGTGGTTCATTGCTTTCAGGTGTTAGTATAGATTTTGAAACAATTTCAAATAAATAACTATTTTTAAAGAAAAAACTCTTCGAGATTTCTACCTGAACGAGTGTTTAAAGAATATCCACAATGCCTCAATAGTAGAAGTTTCAGTTGTGGTGCTTGAGGTGTCTGGTTCAAATGAAGTTTCAATATATTTCCTGTGACCGAAACACCGTGTGTGTTGGTTTTCTCGGAGTTTTCCCGTGTTCTCCCATTTTCTTCATTTCATTATTTCATTCGTTATCTTTATCACTGTATCTCTTAGCCACGTGATCATTAAACTTAAAAAAAAAAAAAAATAGTTTAAGAACTTGCAAACATCCTTTTTGAAACATATTCCTTTTGGTTATCTGTAGGTCAGATACCCTTTTCTTATCTTATACCAGTATTATTTATAAATAATTTCTCAGTGGGATGCTCGTCATCCTTTGGGAACTTAGGTGTACGCTGAAGTTCGATATTACTTTCAGCTAGATGGCCACGAGTATGTTAAAAAAAAGAAAAAAAAAAGAGAGAGAGAGTACAGCCAACAACACATACTTTGTGACGTAGCTTTTGTCTTCTAACGCAATAGTTGAACATCGAATTTTGCTCCTCTCTTTCTTTCTTTCTCTCTTTCTTGCTTTCCTACCTGGATGATATACGTACGTTAGAAGTAGAGAAAAACAAAACAAAAAACAGCCCGCCAACCGAGTGAAAACCTTGCAGTGGGTTGGGAAGAAAAAAAACAACTTTTGGAACGGAGAAAAAAAAATCTAACTAAAACCCGATACGAATGAGAGTTTGTTTTTCCAGAGGGGGTTTCGATATGGTTGTTCGTTGGTGTGGTGTAGACAGAACATTGCATCAAAGACGTACACACACACACACACACATTGATAAAAAGAGGATTCCAATTATTAAAATTCGGTTACGATACGCTCTGGGTAATTGAGATCAAAAACTCGATTTCTATCCAATTTTCTCGAGTTAACAAAAACCTGTTTATTCTATCAACGAGCGATATTGACGGGGTGAAGAGATAGAGGAATTGAGTACTCTTCTTCTGCCTAGGACATAGTCTACATATGAATCCATCTTTTTTTGTATTATTTTCCTCATTGTCGTAACGTTCTCCCATTTTCTGTGCAAATACTTCATCCCTACACTCTTGTCATCTAAATTGAAAGACAAAGGCAAGAAGCCTTACGCCAAGTAGAAAACCGAATTAAAATTCTACATGACTTTTTTTTTAACGATGAATGGATGAGAATTACCAAAGAAAATTCAATGTTTGTCAAATATCATAAGAACAATTACATACTTTCTTAACTATAAATGTTATTATAGTTACCTCAAAAGTGAATTAAATTGGCTAATTATGTGTTGCAGATACAGAGGATAAGCGTTAGCTGTTAAAGTGAAATGAAAAATTAATTTAGTTACTTGAACAGTTTTATTTTAGTGTATCAAACATCTCTAAAAAAGTAAAACATTATACTGTATTTAGTATATTTTCTTAGTGTGAATTATTTAATGTAATATAAGCTATAAGGTAATCTAGCTCAATTAGGAATTAAGAATTACATTTTTGGACTTTCGGCATTTATGGTTATGGTAGTCCGTCACGTATGAGGGTTGACGTCCCACGGTGATCACACTATCCGAGAACAGAGAAGAAAGGAAGTTGCCTCGAACTTGTAGGTAGTACCATCCCGGCATTTGCCTGGTGTGAATGAGGAAAACCCAGCAAAACCTCACTCAGGGTGTTTGGCCTGAAAAGCTTTTTACACGTTTGGGACCGGGAATAGAACCGCTCGCACCAAAAGCAATACCTAGCTCAAATTCGCTAAAAGTACGTGTTTGCCCAAACTCCACATGAAGCTGTAATCCACAACTAATTAGGTTTAGTGGTAACAAGAAATGTTAACGCCAAACAAGCGTCAGTTCGTCTATTAGAAAAAATGAAATGAAGTCTTTCAGTTTAGGTCCCACGATTAAGGCGTTTAGGCTAGTGAATGAAGATGGGAAAAAATGTGAAATAAGAATGTGAGAGAAAATGGGAGTTTTCCAAAAAAAAAAAAAAAAAAAAAATCGAACCAGGGCAACAATTACCAAAAGTAAACGCTTAATCATTGAGATACTGCGCTCCCTCATATATTCAATACACAGGTTTATGTATTCTGCAACTTCATTTTTTTCTTGCATTATTTCAGGTTGTAATAGTAAAAGATTCATTACGGAATAAACGATTGAATTGTCTACGGGAAATTGAAGGAAGTAAGCTATGTGTCTAGATTCATTACGGAATAAACGGTTGAATCGGCTACGGGAAATTGAAGGAAGTAAGCTATGTGTCTAGATTCATTACGGAATAAACGGTTGAATCGTCTACGGGAAATCGAAGGAAGTAAGCTATGTGTCTCAAATTGCAAACATTGTTTCACTTGTACCATTTCATCCATTCAACTGGACATAATCTCATACACCATCCTAACCATTTTTTTTTCTTAGTCCGGTAAAGAAGGACATTTTGGAAGGCTCAAATCTGAAAGTTATTTAAAGGTATGGTAGTTGAAGCTCAATCTTCCTCGTCAGAAGCTATAACAACTGATTTTCTTAAATTTTATTACATGGAGGGTACCTCGGTTGGATATGTGGTCTCTTTCTCCTTTTGGGAGTCATGAATGGATAATATTTATTAAAACAAATCGAGTCAGATGTTTGAATTTTATCATAGATATAACGCGCATAAAGTTTTTTTTTCTTTTTTACAATTATTAAATAATCATTGGTTTCACCGTTGCTAAATTGACTCTTTTGCTGTTAAAGAGCCCAGCTTAAGTTGACTATGTACAGTCAGCAACAAAAATTCTTTCCGCTTGATGAAATTAGTTTCGTAAGTAACTTCAGACTGAAAGCATAATTTGAGTACAGTTTTCAGTAAATTAAAAAAAAATGTAATTTTATGTACGTTCCAGCCATACCAGTGTTGTACGTTCCAGCCCTAGCACCTTTTTGCTCAAAATAAATTTAACTAAATGGAGAGCGTTTTAATTGCTGACTATACAAGATATATCGTATTCTGCAAAGCGATCTGGTGTATTCATTTCGGTACTTAAACGATGCTAACCTTTCAAATATTATTTGTATTTTCACAATGGCAAAGAACATAAACATGTATTTGCTACTAATATGAAATTTTATAATGAGCAAATCCCTCATATTGTGTAATTTAACTATTGAGTAGTATGTAACACTATAAGCTCCAGACAGTGGATAAGGGGACACTTTCGTCCGGGGCCCCGGTGCGTTACACGGCTTGCTATGGCCCTGATTTCATAGCATGCAAGCACACAAAGATGCTTATGTCTACTAATTTGAATAAGTACAAAATATAACCACAGTCTTATTATCACTTTCATTTAATATCTAAAGCAAAAATGAAAAAAAGTAATGTTTGTGATATTCATACAGGTTCTTCGCCATTAATAGTCTTTATTATATAATTTACTATGTCTAAGAATCACAGTAATAATTTCTTCAGAAGAGACTTTCGTCATATTTTCATTAGTCGAGCTGATAAACCTATTCAGATGGTACTGTTTGTTTCTTTTTGAAGTTTAACATCTCGCTTTAACATCAAGGATATACGAAACATGGACCTGGGTTTTAAGGTAGTGGAATCCAAGCTATCGTGATGCATTCTATGCCCTCTCACCGTAAATCGAACCCGGGATCTCGTACATAAAGGGCAATAGTGGTCACAGTAGGCTAATCTATAAATTCCATTTTTACTTTTGAGTGGGGAAATGTGAAGAAAATATGGTGATCGTGGAATAAAAATCGGATTACAGATTTCAACGAATTTACAAGTTTCAGTGAGTCTGCACGCCTTAGAAGCAATTTTTGAATGTTCATCCGTCTCGATGTATAAAAATTCACCTAGAGTCCATAGCGTTCAAAGTATCAGCACAAAATGTTTAATTTAAACTTTTATAAAATTCTCCAGGGAGGTTTCTAATGATCCTTTTTCTCCCCCAAACGAGCACACTTCATCGGATGATGAATTGCGATTTTCTCAAAATCGGCTCAATTGATCTTGTTTATATAATATATATATATATATATATATATATATATATATATATATATATATATATATATATATATATATATATATATATATATATATAGATATATAGATAGATATATCATACATCAACATTTCATTATTAATCCTTCATTTCTCACAGAAACATTGAGAAGGATAGGTCACTCTTGGGGCCAGTTCATTTGAGACGATTGCTTGAGACGACTCAGGTGATTTTGTTCATATTTTACAATATATCTTACAATACATTGTAGATCATTTTTTAATGCAAAGAATCCACAAAAAGTAATTTAGAGCGATTTCCTCCGGACGATTTCCTTATAAACGAGTGAAATAATTTTGTTCATATAGGGTATTTTATGTGAAGACGATATATTGTGTAATACAACGACTCACCAAAGGTAGTCGTCAACCTGGTTCGGCTAATGATATAAGTAAATCTTGAGTGGTAGTAATTGTTTACACATAAAAATATCTTCAATAATTATATACACTATTATTCTCACCTTTTCTATCGAAATTACAAATCGATGATCGGTATTAAATGATTTATTAGTTGATACTCTTTTTAACGTATTTTTACACAAACTGTCTTGTAAGCACACATGTTAAGTTAGGTATCTATAAACAACTACATAGCAACGAATTATACAATAATGTATATTTTTTTACATATATTAAAAACATTCTTCTTCTGTTATTTTTAAATTAACATTATATCAAGTATAGTGCTTGAGTATGAGCACTTTCTGCCCAAGGTACAGGTAATTATTAAACGATACAAAGTATCTCGTTGTATAAAAATGTCGCCCGACGATGGGACTGAATATAAAAGTTACAAGCGAGCTTAGCTTTTATATTTAAGAACCACTGGTCCGTTTACAATAATGATGTTACATTACTTATGTCCTTTACATTTTGATCGCCCCTCGTATATATATATATCTTCATCAAGCTTCATATATATAAATACATTTATAATAAATCTTTTATTCCATTATCATTTATCTTATATTACAAAAACGTCGTCGCTTAATAATATAATTACTGAAGGGTGCGCAGTCAAAATCGTAAGAGGCAAATTACCTTTTAAAAACATAAATCACGATGATTAGCATTTTCAATCATTATTAAAACGGTGATGTTAAGAAAAATAATATTTGATCTTTCCAGGGCGCATTATATGATAACTACGTTAGATGATGTTTTAAAATATACATTGTATCCATAAGGCATCAGAATATAGAAGAATCTTATTCGGGTAATATATAAAGTAGCGCATAAAGACAGTCGTCGGATAAATGGCTTAATAGAATGAACCTTATTCTTAACATAATCTTTGACAACAAATTCTCAACACAAATACCTATAATATAAATAACCTTTGCCTTTAATCAATTATAAATCGAATTATAATTCTTCACATTAACAAGAGAAAATTAAAATCATTTGAAAATTATCATTGGTTAATGAGAATTAAAGAAAATTAAATTAAGTAAAAATCAAAAATTAAACGTAACCTATGTTCGGACGAACAGAAGGAAGAAAATAAATCTATTTTTACACAAACATATTCATAAGAATCAGTAGCTGATATGGGTTTAACTCTTACTTCATCAACTGCAGTCAGTTTACATTCGTACTTGCATATGATTCTAATAAAGTACATTGTACTGCACAATCGTGATTAGTTTCCGCATTATTTTGTACATGAATTGCGTCATGACTTTGATTTTGATACGAAGTGCCATCTCTTGAACCACGATTATGTCTATACATAGGATTTATAACATTTCTAGAATTTCGCCATGTATTTCGACTGTTTTTGTGTCTATTTTGGTTATATAGTCTAACATAAGGATTGCCACGACTAATTAGGTTAGGCGGATTTCCAACATATCTTTGCCTATTTTGCTCGTTCGGATTGCTTAAATTCACTCGATTTAGGTTGTGTTCCGTATCGTTCGCATTACGGATATTTAGATTACGAACAGGTACAAAGTGATCTGAATTATTTTTACTTTTACCTACTCCCGCTTGATGATTCTGAGCGTGGTATTGAGTTTCATAACATTGTACAAGCATTAATAAATGATTAAAACTCATACACTGGGTAGAAAACAGGATCTGTTGTAGCTTAAACGGTAGCAAATTTCGGATTGATGCAATTACTCTGGATTCCGATTGCAACGGATTTACGACTTTTAATTCGTTATATGTATTTACAACAAAGTCAACAACAGATTTGTGCAAACGAGGATTGAAAGGTTGATTTCTAATTGTGGCATCTCTGTTTGCAAGCAAAAAGTCATTTTCGTAATTTGCAATCAGCGCTGCTTTGAATTCTTCATATGTATTGACGTGATCTCGTACGGCTTTAAACCATAAAGAACATGGTGGGAGTAATAAATGAGGGATTAGTTTCATATATTGCGATTTATCTATACACATTATATTGCACTCGTCCTGAAATTTTTCTAGGAAAGAGGTAGCATTTTCGTTACATTTACCACTGAACTTACTCATAGCACGTATTTCACTCATCTTTACACTTAACTTTACCTTTCTTTCACCTTTCCGTGTTCGTGTTGAGTGACAATTCCTACCTACTGCGTGATGTGTAGTTCCACCATCTCTTTTTCGCCCATCTGTATTCCTTGGATGAATTCCTTCTATAATAATGTCCTCATCGGATGGGTTACTTGAAGATGAGATAATGTGAGGTCCACTTTGATCTGCTACGGGTGAATGCGAGGTCATCTCCTGTGAACAAGGGAACTCCAAATGATCATTAACCATGTTGTTGTGGTATGCGTTGTCCTTAATCTGTAGCATCCTGATTTCCTCTTGTAATGCAGATATCAACTGAGTATTCGCACGTATTTTGGTAGAATTATCCGTGACCTGAATCTTTTGTTGCCGTATAGAAGATTCTATTACTTCCAAATCCTTTTTTACACAGTTGACTTCTTGAATTGTATGGTTGTAATTATCCTGGCAATCTTCAGATACTCTTCTTAGCTTTTCATCGAACTGTGATGTAATGTCACTCACCGCCTGGATAATAGATTGTTTCGTCTCTCCGGATGTCTGCTCCAATCGTTTACTTAATCCCTCGTACTGTTTACTGGAAGTCTGCTTTAATTCTTCATACTGTTTACTGGAAGTCTGCTTTAAATTTTCCGACATCTGGGCTAAACTTTGTTCCAATCGTTGTTCTTGTCTCTGTAAAGCCATTAAGATTTTGTCTTCTAACGTTAACATTTCGGATACAACAGGAGCTGTATTTTGTTCTTCGTTACCACTGTCACCAGTTTCTTTTTCCATTGCCTCACCGATCATCATTTTTCTTGTGATTATTCTACCACTTCTAAGTACAGTAAAGTTCGTAGTCATGAACCTTATTACAGAAGTAAATTCACCCTTACTTTATACTTCAGGATATGAATTTACAAAGTTCCCGGGTGAGGTAAACCAAAAATTTTACAAGACTCACCAAAGGTAGTCGTCAACCTGGTTCGGCTAATGATATAAGTAAATCTTGAGTGGTAGTAATTGTTTACACATAAAAATATCTTCAATAATTATATACACTATTATTCTCACCTTTTCTATCGAAATTACAAATCGATGATCAGTATTAAATGATTTATTAGTTGATACCCTTTTTAACGTATTTTTACACAAACTGTCTTGTAAGCACACATGTTAAGTTAGGTATCTATAAACAACTACATAGCAACGAATTATACAATAATGTATATTTTTTTTACATATATTAAAAACATTCTTCTTCTGTTATTTTTAAATTAACATTATATCAAGTATAGTGCTTGAGTATGAGCACTTTCTGCCCAAGGTACAGGTAATTATTAAACGATACAAAGTATCTCGTTGTAGTAAAAATGGCACATTCAAATCATTCCTCCAAGCTAATCATGCTTTATGCAACTACACCTATAGTAGTTTTGCAATCACAACCAGAAGACAGTGTAGGATCAAGGAAATTGCCTGAAAGGTGCTTAAACAATGACGAGAACAGATGTTGGGAGACAAAATCAAAGATAAGTGCTGTTTTAGTCGGTTAATAAACTACTGATGCATATTCAGAGTCAAACTCCTAAACAATTGCTAAGATATTTTCCACTTTCGTCGCTATAGAGATTGTAACATCTTGTTTCTCGTACAACACTTCAACAAAGAATTCAGGGACAGAAGTTAGGGACTTCGACAACACTAATATCTTAGAAAGCACGCCAAGTTCTAGTTTTAATCCTGAAGGTACACAACTCGAGGATGTCACAGGCATTTCACATGAGGTAGAATCCAGTTAACTTTCTCAGTCGAGTGTTATTTCTTCCCTTTCAATGCAAGATTCAATGGTACTACAAGTAATTAACATCAGTGTTGAATGAAGTAGAATGCAGCCATGTAGAGGATCTTACTCGGCCTAGAACAGCTGATGCTATTACATTTGACCTCATTGTTCCAAGAAAATAATAGTTATCATTCATTACCTGCAAGTACTTCAGAATCCAAAAAGATCAAAACTTCACTTCGTGAGTTAATGCCTGATTTTGAAGTAAAATGTTAATAAATATATGGTTATAGAACAAAACGCCTATCAGCTTCCCTTGAGCTAACTTGTGATGATTATATTGGCCATTTTAAAGCAAAGAACAGGTTGACATTTTCTATCAAATGTACATCGGAAACAGCAGTGCTTTCATCAAATGAGAACGGCAACAACTATTGCAAATTATGTAAGAGATTTGACCATGGCCATAAGAATCAGGACTGATATCACTGTAAGGGTTGATATTATGAGGAATGCTATAGTGATGATTTGAATACCAATGGCGATGTATTGCTGGCTCTGACTTTTAATAAATTGGTCTTTTGGTAATTTTGAAATTACAGTAATTTATTTTTCTTGTTATTCGTACCATTCATTGTTATGTACAGAAGGTCGATCCGCGTATGTGTGTCCAATTTTACACCCGTACCCCTGACCACAGAAGCGACCGAACCAAGTGGTTAAACGCGTGTGCTATACCTGGAGGTCCACTCTATCGACTGCCACGCGAAACTGTGTATCGTGTGTATCATGGCTCCAAAGGTGAACCGTTTTTGAAAGGGCTACGTAATTGGACTTTTCCACGCCAAATATTCGGTTTCTAAAATTCAAAAGCAATGCAAAGAAAATGGTTGTGCATTGGGTTCAACGACTATCAAGAACATAATCAAGCAGTATAAAAAAGAAGACATACCAGGTAAGCATTCACCCACTAAGGGGTCGAGGAAGCGAGCGTGTACCACAGTGACTCCACAAGTAGCTCAGAAGTTGCGGCGAATGGCCTTACAAGAAAATCCCCTTCCGCAACGTGTGATGGAAGCTCGACTCCACATACCACAGTCAACTGTTAATCGCGCCCTGAGTGGGAAATTAAACCTCCGTAGGGTCTTTAAAAGTCATGAACATTACCTAAGTGCGGCCCATCGCCGTGAGAGAAAGACCAACAGCAGGCGCCTCTATGAACACCATCTATTTGGGGAAAAGTGGAAGTTTGTGGCCACACTAGATGAAGCATGGGTGTATCTATCAGATTATGGCAAAATTCGCTCGATAACACACTTCGCGAGATGCAAAAAGCCGTCCTGCGTTCATCCGTCATTGCAAAGCAACTTTCTCAAAAGGATTTATGGTTGACGCCGGTTACTCTTATCAGGGCAAGTTAACAATTCGCCAGGTCCCTAAAAACTGTAAAATCAACTCTGCATTCTTTCAGCAACATATACTGACCCCAATTTATACAGAAGGTTTGCCTCGTTTGTATGGGTATGCCATAAAGCAAGTGTCTGTGCATATGGATAAGGTCTCCTCACATACATCTCGTTCTACCCAGAACTTTCTGAAGCAGATGGAGACAGACACCGGTATTCGTGCTATTCCATTTCATGATATACCAGTGAAATCACCAGATGCCAGTCCCATGGATTTCTGCGGGTTTGGTCTACTGAAAAGGGCACTTTCTTCTCGTTGTGTCACTACTCTCGGCAGCCTGTGGAAAGCCTGCCGGGAGGAATGTGAGAAGATTCCACTTCCTGTACTTCGTCGCAGTCTTGTACAATGGAAGTTACGGTGCAGGGCTATTGCCAGAACACATGGCAATCACATTGAGGCCAACCGATGGTGGTCCCATGGATTTTCATAAGGTTAGTGCTATTTCAAAATTGGACACATATACGCGGATCGACTTTCTGTATTCTTCTGAAATGTACAAGCAATTAGCACATATATTCAATTGTTATTATTATAACTCTATAGTGTTATGCTTAATGCTTTCTATGCTCGTTTTATAAAGGAATATAATTAGAGGGTTTATCGTATTGCGGAAATACCATCCTGCATTGATTTTTAAAGGAAATCTCTATTGCAGCTACATTTATAATATTGCTAACCCAGTAAGCAAGTACGTCTGTGATAAGTCTCAGTTTGACCTTAATTTCCCTGACAGGCTTAATCTTAGAGATTCTTTCTGTGTATGGCTTTGCCAAGTGTAAATTTGGAGTCATACTTGACAGGTATGTCAATTTAAAGGAAATTTAAGGCTAACCTTGTTTACTTATTATTGGTAAATCCGTAGAAAGCTTATAATCGAGGAACTAGCAAGTTGGCTGTAGCCTTGGATAGATCTCCAGCCGTGTAAATACTAGCTTGTGCAAGCCTACAGACTTGGAATTAAAGATTTGTGTAAAGTTATTAAAAGTCCAGAGTGTTATTAGGGAATTAATTTCTCAACATTTACTTTGTTATACCTCAAGTGCATCTGATGTTTCAAACCTTTTGCTTCCTATGTTTAATAGCAGGTTTGTTTCGCGAAATTTTGAACCAAAATAGCAATTAGAGAGGATTTTCTTTCGGAAACTTGACTACGTCCGAATTCAAATTTTGATAGCCCTTAACTCGGGAACCAGAAACCTAGACATCATAATATTTTACATGCACATTAAGTTTGTCTGGGACTATCCTCTGGCCAGTTTGAAAAAAAATCGGACAAGTTTCATTGATCGCGTACGATATTAATTATATTTGTGATTGACTATTTTTTATGTAGAAAACTCAAACTAACAAGAATATAATACAATGTTTTAATAGTCTGCGTTTCAAATTATTATTTGCAACGTTTTCCAAGATGAAGTGGATAGACTTACATTATACTTTCAGTTTTTAACAATATAAAGGAAAAACAGTGTGAAGAAAAAATAAGCTGAAATGTTTTGACGTACTAAGTATGTATGTGTTCTTCACCGTCTGTATGTGAACATTAAGGTATAGCGTATTCGTTGCGCTTGCCATTCTGGTTCGCCAACCATTCCGCATAGAGAGTAGATTTCACCCCACTACAAAGAGGTTTAAAAGAAAAAAATAGAAGAGAAAGAGAGAGGAAGATGAAGAGAAGAGGCAAAAGATCGGCATCAACGAATGAAGATCAAAGCCAACCATGGATGCATCTTTGATGTGGGAAGAAACTAGATTTGCTTGCGAAATACGCGAATGCCTAAAATGCATCTCTTGCCTGTATGCCAAGCAACTTCTGTTCAAAGGGATATAAGGCCATATGGTCAAATAATGCAGAGTGGAAGGTAGCAACTCTTTCACTATCGTTCTCTCTTTCTCTATCCTTTGCGTTACAACTTTATCATAATAACCAACATTCCAACCAACATAGGCCAAATGTTATATTTGTCTCTTCCTTCTATGAATATTTTAATAAGTTTGAATTTTTCAATTCTTGTCGTAACGTATAGTTCAGAGCAGCAACCAATTTGGCGAGCTAACACTTATGAAGAAACAATTTACATTTCAGGGTAAATAATGTATTTTATTTATTACATTAATCACAATAAATACATTAATATTAATAATCAGTGCAACTAACATTAAAATTTTAGGGCAACCCTTTCCGTTGGTCTATTAGCTAGCTCGCGCGCCTTTGATGCACGTGGTCTCGGGTTCAACTTCTGATAGAAGAGTACTGAACACATTATTGTGGTTCAGATTCCACTTAAAACTGTAGGTTCAGGACTCATATAGTCTCCTTGTTGAAAATAACTGTAAACAACGACCAGTAACGAAATTGTTTTACTGCAGTGTTCAGAATTCTGTTTCTAAAAAGTCATAAGCATAGCCAGTGAGTCTCTACATCAGCGAACACACTGAATCTACCTACTCAGAACATATGACGAAAGTAGCACGAAATGTTTAGTGGGGATAATCGTGAAATTTGAGATGGAAATTCGTTCCCGAAATTGTCTAAGACAACTATTATTTGGGCAACAAAAGATTATTTTCTTCAAAACTAAAGTAGGTTCGCAAAGAAAATGGTACAGCAACTTGTGATCTCATTCCTAAACAATAGTAAATTAGTATGGGATATTTTCAAACTTCATTAACTCATCAATTAACACAGTTTTTACCAAAAAAAGAGCCAGAATTTATCAAAGATTAACTGGCTTATTTTTTCACAACATACTATACAGATAGTACCGGGTGATTTTTTAAAACTTGCGGATTTCATTTGAGTCTAGAATTTTTAACTGAAGTCCGATTTTCATGCAGTTTATGGCAAATGATCAAGGAAGGATGAGAGATTTATGGGACTATATTTATTGGTTTAAATTCTTCCGGATATCGACCCCGCCTCAAAAAACAGCAAATATTCGTCAGTGTACCTTACAATTGGAATGAGATTTTGGATTTTTTTTTCAAGCAAAATTGCAGAATAGACATTAAATGTCAGTGAGAATACAGATTAGGTGTTATCCCTGTGAATGTTGAATAGCTAAAGCCGGTTTCTGCGACAAACGACGGAGAAATTTCTTGGGCGACCTAAAAGGTCGATAACTGACATCTTCAACGACATTCGCCTGTGGGGTCCGATGCTTTCCTATCTCACTCAGAAGCGATCCTGTTTCTTCCAATTTTTCACTAGAAATCATATTATGTTCCTGTCAGGGGCAGAACGTGAGGTAAATTTGTTTCTAAATGCTCTTTGTGTAGCAACAACAGACTCCGCTCTCGAAAACCTTTCAAAGATAAACTCATATTGCTCCAAAGAATACACTTTTCTCAATGTATCCTGATCATACTTACTCAGTAGCACAGAACTGTACAGCAAAATTCCCAATACAACAGCCCAGTTTCCTGTTTCTTATTGACCTTGGTTAGACTGCCATCTAACGAAGAAATCTCAAATGTCCACACAGCACCACACCTCATTCCAATTTTAAGGTACACTGACGAATATTTGCTGTTTTTCTTGAGGCGTGGCCGATATTACCCCGGATGAATTTAGATAAATAAACATAGTCCCATAAATTTCCCATCCGTTCTTGATCGTTTACCACAAACCGCATGAAAATCAGACTTCATTTAAAGATTCTATACTCCAATGAAATCCGTGAGTTTTTTAAAAAAATCACTCTGTATAATATACAACAGACAAATTATCCTTCTAGTTTCTTTGATATCAATCTTTCAATATGAACAGATATAGTATCACGAGTTTCGTCGCAATTTATCTAGTTTGCTCACTAATTTCTTTCTTTCTGTTAATTGCTTTCCTCATTCCTTGAATGTATCCCATACTTTCATTGCTTTCGATACGATCATCTTAATCGTTGTCGTCGATAACTTTTGTACAGTATTTCCTCCAACAGCAACTTCTTTTCATGCTTTTCAAATATATTCGTGTTCTCTAGATTGTCAAGGACTTCCTCGTGATTGAGTACTTTCATTGTAAGAGAGCTGGGTTTGATTTATGGTGGCAGACCATGTAGTTTGAATTTCAACTTAAGCTATAAATACACCTTTTATAAAACTACGTTGCTGAAATTGAGACATCGTTATTATCATAGCTATTCTGCTATTGTTGGCAAGACACTTGCTGCAACTGAAAATCTTCCATATTGAACTAGAGTAGAGCTATAAGAGTATGAGACGGCTTGCTAGCAACATATTGAACTAGAGTAGAGCTATAAGAGTATGAGACGGCTTGCTAGCAACATATTGAACTAGAGTAGAGCTATAAGAGTATGAGACGGCTTGCTAGCAACATATTGAACTAGAGTAGAGCTATAAGAGTATGAGACGGCTTGCTAGCAACATATTGAACTAGAGTAGAGCTATAAGAGTATGAGACGGAATAAATTGAGTAAGAGCTGTGATTAAGGTCTAGCATTGCAATATAAATCTGCACAAATAATCTAGTAAAATGTCAACTAGAATATCCATTACATGATTCTATCAAAAGGGCGAAAAGATAATTCAAATGTGGGCACTGAATTATGCAAGATTATTCCTTAAGAAAATGATGTCCATCGACAGTCATATAAATATGTGAGATGACAAGAGGAACCAGCTAAATCTTAGAAGTATATTGCGACGGTTAATTTATTATCTATGAATGTGAAAATTAATTGGGGGGGTCTTTAATTGCAAAGTGGTTGCAAGCTAGATTCCTTAGTCGTAGACATTATTCCAAACTCAACGTTTGGAATGTGAACTAAGAATGGATTAAAGCTGGGGTTGTTGTTTTTTTTTTATATTTGATCTAAAACAAAGTAAACTACCAATAAAATTAAAATATTTTTTGTCACCCTTACCAAAATTTGTAAGGTGCAATAGTCAGCCAGGAAGGTCACTTTGTCTTTGTTTCGGAACCACAAAAATGTTGTCTGATTGTCTACAGGAAAAGGATAACACAATCATGCAACAGTCATTTGCTGCAAAAGGTACAGGATGATACGGAGAAACATAACGCAGTTTGTTTTCAAAGGATGTGTTGCTGCTAGCTAAGAATTCACCAGAAAACCATACTACAAAAGGTATATTTAGTTTCTGATTATAGCTTTGAAGATGTACCATATTTATTCAATATTGGATGTTCCGATTCCTATCTATTATCAAATTGAAGGAATTATTCAAGAGGGACATTGGACACTATCATGACTAAATAACTATTGGGATGAGGAACTGGTATGCCAGGCAAATATCCAGATTTCTACGAAGCTAAAAAGATATTACACATATACTAAATGTCTGTTCATCGGATATGAGTGTATGAAAAAGATAGCTCAGTTTACGGAATTTCATATGCCTAGAACAGCAAAATTGTAATAAGGGTAGGAACTCTTTGAGTTCCACTTATATAGAAGATGTTATGCTGCTGTGTTATTGATGAGAGGTAATTTTAATTACCTTTCTTAATGCGATAAATATTATTAATTTATTTATTTATGTAAAAACACCAAAGACAGTTTCCTATTCTACATTTAGCGTGAAGTTTATTTAATTAGCAAATGCAAATTGTTTTCTGAATTATAAGTATGAAGATCAATTGAACTCTCTTAACTTCACTTCCGGACTTCCTTGGTCAAAGACGATAAAAGACAAAGAAAAATCACGAAGTTTCCGTACATGGACTGCCGACTGGTGTACGCAACATCTCGGGGATAAAAGATATGTGAGGCAAATTACACATTGTTATGAGAAGACGGTCAAGATAATATACGATAGTTCACAATAGAAAATATTGAGAGACGAAAAACACTGTAACTTTAGTGTTACACCAAGTTTTCTCCATGTAGTCTATGGTCTGTCTTTTGTGAATAATGTACTCCCATGCGCAAAAAAAATTGCGCATATACTGTAACTCACGATTTTCCGTATTTATTCCTTTTTCCTTACGTTTATGGGTAAAATTGAGTTATTAGTATGTGGAGATAATAGAGAGCAATCCATCTAAGGAAATATTTCCAAAAAATATAATAAAATAATAAAAATATAAACAAAAAACAAAATTATGCTCGGTTTTGTGTATACTGGCAACGATGATTTCTAGGGATTTTTTCAGTAGTACAGCACGATTGCGGAGGGAATTCAGTAGGGAAGTCGAGGAGATGGATGAAGGAACTGGATACTGAACTAAAATGTTGCATTTATTGGTTAAAACCTAGTGTGTAGATTGCCTGCCAAATATAAATTAGCTTCTGTAACTAAGATGTCGTACGAAAATATAGAATTAAACAGAAAAACTCTTATGTTAAGGTTCGAAGCGATACGCACCATGGTTATGAAGATTATTTCTTAAGAAAAAAGAACAAACACAACGTTGCCTCTGTGGTTAGGTGGATAGAGTGGCGGACTCGTGGATATTTTATTATTTTGACACCACATCGAATCCCATCCTATCCCATCCCATTTTTTTTAACAAAACATTATTGGAAGTGTATAACGTTGATGTTAATAAGAACCGAAACAGTATAATAAGGAAATAACTTATTGATAGTATCCTTTAATCGACGTATTTATTCAGTATTAGAATACGTGCACTATTGCAGTTATTGTTTTCAGTTTATGGTCTTGTATGTTACCTGCCCGTTCTTGAACAGCAGACAACTCACTTCGGATTTGTGTGTCAAGAACAGGAAAATAACATACGCGACCTTGACAGTCTTCCCAAGTTTACCCCTTGTTATATCGACATGACGTTACATCGAATGATGCTTGTTGTCGTGAAAAAAAGGAAGAAAGGAAAAAGCTGATGTCAAATTATCGTTTGTCTGTGTGTGTGTGTGCTTGTTTTTTTTTCTTTTTAGAGTATTGACTTTCTCCCTCTCTCTCTTTTTTTCATATCCACAATTGCAAGAAATTATGACCGACCTTTGTGGGTTTATTGGGAATAGGACGATTTATTTTGGATTGCTAACAGACGACATTTTTTTAACCATTTGCTTTAAACTTTGGCTTTGTGGCTCTTAGCACCCACGAAAGGTCATTATAAACTATATAAGCAGTTCCCGTTTTCACCGGCCGCTGAAAACATATTGGGGAAGAGAAAAGTGCTTGCCGTAAAAATAATGAATAAAAAAAATAAATTAAAACAAATAATTTATAAATCGTTATAATACACTGTAAAGTTACGAGCGATTACGGCTAAGAATTTAACGTGAGATTAAAATTACGAGTATTATGTATTATGATTAAACAAATAATATACAATAAGTAAACTACAAGCAAATTATATATTTAACAACCTGAGTGCTTAAAAACAATTACTTTATTTTTAATTTTTATTTTTTTAAAATTATTTACTTTGATTAGATGGCCTTTTTGATTTATAGGAATGATTTTTTTTTTAAATTTTATTTATAATTTGCGCTAGCGGCAACGATTGAGAGTAGAGGATAATTTATATAACACTTGCGTTTTATATAACGCTGTGCACTGCACAAGGAGGGTGGGGATTAAGTCAGCCGCAGTTTTCTTCTTTTGGGCTTTTTTTTTTTTTTTTTACAGAAATTTGGTTTTCTGTAAAAGTCAAAAACTAATTTGAGTGTTATGCTTATATTTACTAAATTCTAACGACGACAAAAACACGATTTCAAAATGCAATCATAAGTCTGTGTAAGGAATGTTTTCGTTGAAGGAAGCTAAATTATACAGATCTATGTATGCGGAACACGAATATTTCCAAAAGATAGCATGAATATAAACGATAATCATACCATATTTCTACATTATATAGTAGCGTGAAAAACTGATATTAAAATGATATAACAAACAGGCATAAGCTTTTTTTCTAGCACGGCAACACATTAAACTTAACTCATCAAATTTTGGGAATTACAAATTATCACCTTACGTGTCGTTGTATTCCTATTCGTTTTCACGTTCGAGCGACGAAAGAAGAAATTGTAGTAATAGTGATAAAAATCGAATTCGAGATTTCAATGAATTCAAGTTTCACGCCCCCACATATCGAAAAAGTAATTTTGATGTCTGTCCATCTGTTCGTCTGTCGGTTCGTCACGCTTTTTCATGTATTCAAATAGAGGCCATACTGTTCGACGTATCTGGACCGAATTCTAGACATGAAGTTTTTATAACACTTTAAAAAAACTAACTAACTATATGGCCTATGGAACTCGGAGGTTCAATGCCGCGTTCACAAAAGCTCTCCACTGACTTCTATTCTTAGCTAACTGCATCCAGTTTCTACTTTGTATTCCAATCTCTGCGAGATCCATCTTAATATTGTCCTCCCATCTGCGCCTAGGTCTTCCTAATGGTCGTTTTCCGATTGGTCTTCCAGTCAAGACTTTGAAAGCATTTCTACTTTCTTCCATTCTAGCTACATGACCCGCCCACCTAAGCCTCCTAGACTTGACGACCCTAACAATGTTGGGTAGATCATATAAATTGTGTAGTTCCTCGTTATGAAGTTTCCGCCATTCCCCATTGCCGTTCCTCTTGGGTCCGAATATTCGTCTCAGGATCTTGTTCTCAAATACTTTCAGTCTATGTTCTTCCCTCAGACTAAGCAACCATGTTTCGCAGCCATACAGAACAACAGGCATAATAATCGTTTTGTATATTTTAAGCTTCAAATTCCTCGACAGAATTCGCGACAACAAGAGATTTTGAACCGAATAGTAACACGAATTCCCTGCTTTGAGTCGACATTTAATTTCTTCGTGAATATGATTTCCCTCTCTTAATATTGATCCTAGATATTTGAAACTATCCACTTTACCAAAAGTATTATTTAATATTTTAACGCATCCATAATTTGCTGTATTCCGGTCCCGACGCACTTCCATGTATTTAGTTTTCTCTGCATTTACTTCTAAACCCATGTCCCTGCAAGAGTTTAATAAGATCTCTGCATTTCTTTCTATTGTTCTCCTATCATCCCCTATTAAATTTACATCATCAGCATATGCCATAACCTGGTCAATACCGTTCAACTGTAGGCCCTGGTTGCTATCTTTGATTTTCCTTATAGCGTATTCCAGAACGAAGTTAAATAATAATGGCGACAACGCATCTCCTTGTTTCAGGCCATTTTCGACGTGAAAGCTCGTGGACAAAAATTTTCCTACCCGGACTTTACTTTGGGATTCATTTAAACATATCTTAATTAATCTAATTAGCTTTCTCGGAATTCCAAGTTCTGTAAGGACGTTGTATAATGTTTTCTCCTAACCGAGTCGTACGCCTTTCTAAAATCAATAAATAGTCGATGTACCGGGGTATTGTATTCCCACTTTTTTTCGAGTATTTGGCGAATGGTAAATATTTGGTCGATAGTTGATCGATTTCGTCTAAATCCGCACTGATAATCTCCAATAATTTCATCTGCGTATGGGGTCAGTCTTGCTAACAGAATATATGAAAGGATTTTATAGGATGTTGATAGAAGAGAAATGCCTCGATAATTATTACAGTTTTGTCGCCTTTCTAGTAAATTGGAACAATGATTGATTCTTTCCACTCTTGTGGCAATTCTTCCTTGTTCCATATAAGGAGAATGAGTTTGTGTATCTTGTTCCACAATTTTTCGCCCCCAGCTAAAATTAACTCAGCCGGAATTTCATCTACACCCGGAGATTTGTGTTCTTAACACTATCGTTTCGAATTCTATATCCTCCGACACCTAAAAATAAGGGTAGTTTACTGAAGGATGAAAATTTAAAATCATTAAATTGTCTCAAAAACGGCTGTAAAGATTTTGTTTGAATTTTTACAAATATGGTATGAATCATTGCTCTGAAAAAATACGTAAGGTATAATTTACTGTATGGGATTTTTTTGAACAATTTTCTCAATCACATTTTATAAATAAATGTATTATTAATAACCTGACAATATGACACAACTCGTTCGTCCTGTAAACATTCAGAAGAGGTAGTTTAGCCTACTCTTCGACGATTTTCCCATTAACGCCTGACCCAATTTTGTTCATATTTCATAAATAAATGTTACATAAATAACCTAACGATATGGTATAATTCCATCATCTTAAAAAGCTAGAAGTGGTATATTACTTTTCGGAGCAAGTTTTACCCTACGATTTTGTCGATAATTACTCTGGCAATTTTGTTCGTATTTCATAAATAGCATAACTCGTTTGTCCTGAAAAGATATACAAGGGATATTTTATTCTTGGGGATGACTTTTTTAACGATTTTCTCAGAAAGTGCTCAGACGCTTTTGCTCATAGTTCACATACAATTATCTGCTTAATAATTCTAATGTATGGCATAAGTTATTTCTAACAGAAATATGACGAATGGGTACTTTACTTTTGGACGTAAGTTGCTTCGAACAAAGTTTTCTAAAACACATTATTTTATTCGCATTTCCCAAATAAATGTTTCAGTAATAGCTGCAGCCTAACACGAGTCAGTTTAAGAAATTCGAGCGAGAAAATTCAGTGCGTTTCATCCGTACCCATTCTTAAATATATTTTTAAATGTTACACCCAATCACAATTTTCCTAAGAAAATCGAAACTTCTTTTTAAATGTGCCTTGCTGTGGCCAAATGGTTCAAGTGCATTGGTTCTGGATTTGATTCCCGGTGAGAGCTAGTGTATTTTTATCCAACGTTAAGGAATAGGTGCAAAGAGGAAAGTGTTTAAACAAGTCTAACCAAGCTAATGAATAATACAAAGAAATAATACAATATTACGAAATTCTAGAAGAAACGTTGTTAATATTAGATATTTGCGTGTAAAAGTCCAACCCATGACTGTCTACTCCAAAGGTAAGAAAGTGAAACATCCAATACCAGGTTAATCAGTGGTCTCTAGTTAAAGCTATCCTACTAGGAAGTGATTGAGATACCAAAAAATATTGTAATCGCTGGGAGACATGTTAGGAAAATACATTGGATGAGAGAGTTTAATACTGGAACTCATGAGTAGTCTCTGCACCTTCGTTTAGTATTGAAGTGCGTAGGTCTATATAGGTTTGCATTGAAATGAGCATTAATGCACAACATCTGTTGAACATTACGGGGGGCTTGCGGACAGGTTTGCAGTACATTTTACGGGGTTCGATATTGTAACGATCCTAGCAAACTCCTCAGCCTTTCCGCACTATACTCTATAAGTTAAATTCGTGCTTAATTAAAACTGTGTGTTTAAATTTAACACTGTTAACCGTTAATACCTGTGCACAACGGGCAACAATCCGCCAGTAATTCTTTATTTTTGCCCTTTGTTTTAGCGCCATAAATGTCTTTGTTCATAAATTTCTTTGTCTATGGTTTTGCATATACGTAGCGTGGACATTAAATTTTGACTTCTACGCCATATGCATCTAATTACAAACACACCTATAGAACGAACACAACAAACTTGGAATATATAGTTTATGTATGGAAAATCATACACGAGGCGCTGCACGGGAGAGCAGTGTGCATACATATGGCAGTCAACTTCCTAAGAAATTTATAATAATAATAATAATAATAATAATAATAATAATAATAATAATAATAATAATAATAATAATAATAATAATAATAATAATAACAGAAAACGAAACAGTTATTTACATAATGTATTTATTTAAGCATGGAAGTGGAATAGACTTAAGTTATTTCTCTCTCTCTCTCTTTGAAGGCAACAACCTTTAGGGTGCCAAGACGTAGAAAAGGACTTGTGGCACTCATGACTATAGAGTGGTGTGTGTTTGGCACATCGGGTTCCTTCGTTGTTAGCCCCAGCTTTCTAGACCGGATGCAGTTATTCCCGGTAGAAAATACAAGAAAATATACCTTTCTATTACTATTAAAGTAAATAATTACACTCATTCCCTCAACGTGATACTTGTTTGTTTAACTGTATACAGACAGCTGATCCATGGGAGAATCGTTGATAATAATAAATAAAATAAACTCGACAAATATTCTTGTAATTTGCTGGGCACGCCAGTGTGCCTGTTATCCGGTTGTGGCACACTGGAATATAGGGTATGGCTTTCTAATTTTTCCCCAACTATTTTAACTGCTTCAATTGAAATTAATCTATAATAATAAGAGTGAATTTAGTCTTCTTACCCTTCGATTTAGAAATAAGGTCCGCTAGAATTGTATATTTAAAAAATAATAATACTGTACTCAGAATTTTATAGAGTAGTTTGTTTTATTCGAAATGACATACTTCCTGCAACTGTTTGGGTTGAAATTATTTGAGATCAAATCTTTAAGTTTTACGACCCATGGTTATACCGACTAGGCTAAAGGACACGGTGATGATGAGAAATGAATGAAATGGTGGAATGAAGAAAGTGGGAGAAAACGGGAGAACCCCGAGAAAACCTATGCACATGGTGTTTGTCCACCACAAAATTCACTTGGTGCGAGCTGGGGTCGAACCAAGGATCCCATGCACCAAAGGTGAACGCTTTATCACTGAGCCACCGCGGCCCCTCTGAAATTATTTATAGGAGAGAGTGACTACTTTATGAAAACTTGATATCGAACACATTTGTTTAAAAATACCAGCTTTTTGTGAAATATTGCTTAATATTCAGGAAAACCTAAGTCAATAAAATAATAATAATAATAATAATCTTAAATTAAAAACTCTCTGGACCTAGTGCATTGGCACAATTCCACGAATTAAAAAGAGTTTGTTTACTTCTCATGTAAGTGTAGAAGGACTTAATCCCTGTTGCTTTCAATATACGAAGAAAGTGTCCAACTGTCAAATGATATGCTACATAAAATGCCTTATGCAACATAATGTAATATAGAGTCATCATTTCAGGTTGTCTAAAGAACACTTTCGTTTTAGCAAGAAAGGAAGAAAATAGAAAATACTCAGTTTTAACCTAGTAGAAAGTTTGCAGATTTAAGAGAAAATGTACAGAGTTGTTGGATATTAAATGTAGTTCGGATTAATGGAGTAAGACACCGTAGTTCATTGTATGAAATATACTGGGAGTGACCAAGCTATTGCCTATGGAAATATCGAAAGAGATACGTTAATGGTGTTAGTTGCCAACTGTTGTAGAAATGAAAAATTTAAGGAAATCTCTAAAACTCTAAAATCACAGATCCAAATTGACTAACTGCTAAGTAAAACTGCTAAATCTGACTAAAGCAAAAAAAAAAGTCTTAATGACCTGTGTTACAGTTTCAGGCACATCATTCTCATATCAAAACTACGATAGAAGTAAATTATGAATACAGGTGAATTTGCAGTTCTGGAATACCAACAAATGATTTTGCTAGATGTAAATTTTGGGAAAACATTTTTATAAGGTTTTAGATTTATTTATTGGTTTGTTTGTTTATTAGCTTCTCCATGCCGTAAACACCTAGTGGCCCACTTGCTGGTAAATGGCAATCGTCAATATAGCGACGCGTCGAAGGATTGCCGCTAGTGTGCCACTAGTGGCAGGGATTCGTCGAGTCGAAGCAGATATCTAGAATCGGGGATATTGAAGTTACCACCACGTAACAGCGAGGACTTCATTTTGATCCCCGCTCCTTTGATTTGTCACGGAGAATCGCAAAGTGACCAACACGAACTATCCCAGTCATGTGCATGCGGTTATTATTATATATTACTTTTCCCTGACGAATTGTAATTATAAGCACAATACTTGAGCTCCGGGGGTCAAGAGTAACTCCTGCCTTTACATCATGAAGTGAAAAATCTTGAGATGGGTGCGTATAATTGTATGAATTTAGTTGGCAACTGTCGCCGATCACTAGCAAGTGAATATGGGAGAACTATGAAAAAAGTAAATAGACGCTTGCCATTTTGTTATAAAATTACATGACGAGTGCATTTGATCTGATTCCAAACAGTTATCGTCAAATATACACGGTTAATGGAGCACTCTGATTAGAAATATTAAAAATACTTCAACGATTTATCACTCTACAAGCTGTGTCTTTACAATCGCCTCCGTGGCAGTTGAGCTCGTTGTCTCGAACTGTTCACATCGTGAGTAGTGTTGGTCCCATTAGAGTGCCTGATATCGCTACTCATACGTTAGTCGAAAAGACTTGTGCTTCTTCCACAAGTTTTGTGCTTTAGTGTGCTCGGTGAATCTCACCCTGTGTGTACAGTGTTTTGCAGTTTAAATAGCTTGTGGTAGTATGGAATATAAGAAGGACTTACAATTTCAATTAATATTTGACCGAAGATATAGAAATGTCAAACCTAATGCTAGTCAAGTATATCAGTGGTTGGAAAATAAGTTTCCTCGTATCTTCGACAACATTTGTGCGCTCCAGTTACATGCGGAATCATATAGCATATATATTAAGTTTAAAGATTTACAAGCCTATGATCATTTCGCAGCAACAGCTCCTTCGTCTGTAGAATTCACGCATGTGTCTGGGGAAACAAGCACAGTAAGGATCGTCCCCGCTGATGACCCCATTCGGTTGGTGCGTATATATGACTTTCCTCTTGAATTACCGTTATCATTCTTAGAAGATCATTTCAAAAGTTATGGTAAAGTGCGCAAAGTGGAACCACAACTATGGAGTGCCCCTTTTCCCCCAGGCATAGACAGTGGCGTACGTATTGTTCATATGGAAATACATAAGCATATACCGTCCCGTATCATAGTGCACGGTTGTAAGGTGAGTGTGTCTTATGAAGGGCAGCCTATTACTTGTTTCAGATGTCAGAGTAATTTTCACACGATTGCCACGTGCCCTTTGAAGAACGCAAAACCAACTACGGCCGCCCCTGAACAGACGTCTCTACACATGACGGAGATTGGCAAAGTGCATCGCTCTTTTCCCTCTTCTGGCTCGCCTTCGCTCTCTGTCACTGCCCCCGGGCCCCTGATCAGAGTTCCTCAGGCTTGCCTTCATTGACTGATACCAACGAGTTTCCAGTGTTAGTACGAACACCCCAAGTGAATTCATCTCTAACAAATAATGCCCTAGTTATGGAAGATTCTGAAGTGAAACTGCGACCCCCGCCTTTACAGAATACGCCTGTGGATGTCATGGAACTTGACTCGACTCGTCCGTCGGAGCAGGAAGTGTTAACAGTTCCGTCTGGTTCTTCGTCTGAAGTGCAAGACAATAATGTCCCGTCTTCAGCTGAACATACTGTTACTTCTGTGTAAGCTGATTTTTCTTCACAACAAAAAAGAAGGAAAGTTACTCGAACGTCTACACGAAAGAAAGAACAGTGTGCCCTTGACGTTACACGAGGGATAGACCAAGCTGAGCCACGCGAATTACGATCACAACATCGGGCAATATCTGATTAAGAATTGCCCTGAGGCGTGGTGTGTTTACTCTTCGCTATTGACCTTCACACCTGCTTTCCAGGGCTTCGTCCACATTGTATGTTATGATGTATTTGGCAGTGTTAGTGTTTGTGTTCGTACAGGAAAGTTCACTCGGTTTGTTTACTATTCGTCTCAAAATGCGTCACTTTACTAGTGTTCATGGGAAAGAATCCCTTTCACCTTTGTAAGTACTTTTTTCTTTTTATTATAGTTTTCTTTTTGAGTGATTTTCTAATGTTAACAGTAAATTCATTTAAGTTAATATCACTCAATATTCATAGAATCAGTTCCGATCATAATAAGGCCCTTTTAAAACAGTTCATCGAAAGCCGCCGACCAGACGTTTGTTTTCTACAAGAAATAAGTTCTCTGCTTACATCTTTGGATTTTCTTACCAATTATCAAGTTATTATTAACCGCGACCAAGAGACTGGGGTTGCGATTTTGGTGCGAAAGGGTCTGAGTTATGATCGTGTTGTGTTAGCCCCTGAAGGATGGGCTATACGTTGTTATATTCAGAACATTTGTTTTATAGCATTATATGGTCATTCTGGCTTTACACGTGCAAAAGAGAGGAATGAGTTTTATGCAACTACCATTCCTTCTTTACTTCCTCCGGGAATTCCTCATTGTATAATTGCCGGAGATTTCAATGCAATTGTTGATCCCCGAGATTCTCTGACGCCTACCACGCCTTGTCCTACTTTGTCAGAGCTTATTCGTGTCCTAAAGTTAAAAGACGCTTTAGTTGTGTCAAACTCTAAGCATGTATTCACCCACTGCACTACTACGACGAAGAGTAGAATCGACCGAGCTTACATTTCAGAGAGTTTATGCACTTCGGTGATACAACAAAATACAATTCCTGTGGCGCTGTCCGATCATGCAGCGATTGAAGTAGCCTTTAAAATGCCTTTCTTGCTACCACCGGCCCGGGGCCCTTCCTATTGGAAGATTAATAATGACATCATGTCTCGCCCGCAGGTTGTAGAGGAATTCTCGCGTCGCTTACCTTATTGGTGCAGCATGCAGCGGTACTACCACTCTGTTATTTCCTGGTGGAATTTATATTGTAAACCTAAATTACGCAGTTTTTTTCAATGGCAAGGGCGGGTCGCGAGGGAAGACGACCACCATTTACATGAATTTTTATATCAAGCTCTCTGTGACTTTTGGAATGCTCCGCCTTCGCTGGAGAACCTGGCTTGTATTAACGGTATCAAACACCGATTGAAAACTATTTACTCCCACACGTCGAGTAGTGCGTATTTGTCGGAAGACTTTTATCATCGCTTTCCGGAGGAGACTATAACTATTTATCATGTTGATTGGATTTTGCGACAACGGCGTTCCACCGCCATTCATTCTCTCATTCTGGGAGATGGCACTACTACTACTAATTGTTCGCAGATTTTACAAGAATTCACGCGCTACTATACAGACTTTGCACGTGCGCGTCCCATAGACTACTCATATGCCCCGGAGTTTTTGTCCACGTTATCTCACCATCTCACGGATGACGAGTGTCAGACATTGATCAATCCCATTAGTGCGGAAGAAATTTTCGCAGTCCTCAGGCGGGCAAAGGGCCGTAGTGCCCCCGGAGAAGACGGATTAAATATCCAGTTTTATAAACAGTATTGGTCTCACCTCAGTCCCTCTCTTACCGCTTTATTCAATGCTTGGTTACGAGGCGAAGCAGTGGGTCGTAATACCGCTATCTTAGTCCTCATTCCGAAATCCCGCGCAGCGCATTATGTTCAGGACTATCGACCTATTTCTTTATTGCCCGTCGATCTTAAGTTGTTCACTAAAGTGCTTACAGCCCGACTTCGACCAATCATCCGTCACTACATTAGTCCTTATCAGGCAGCACTCCATGCTACGCATAACCTTTCCTATACTCTTCGCTCTTTGCGCGATATTTTTGCTTATTTTCATTTTTGGCAGGTGCCTGCGGGCGCATTAGCTGTAGATTTAGAAAAAGCGTACGACAGTTTAGATCACAGTTTTTTGTTGCAGGTGCTGGAAGCCTGGAGGTTTCCTTTAGCCTTCCGCACAGTCATTAACAATTTATATACCACGGCCAATTTCCGTATACAGATTAACAGACACCTGTCCCCTCTTATTCCGCTGAAACGTGGATTAAGGCAAGGATGTTCTTTGTCAACGATACTTTTTGCACTCGCATTAGATCCTTTACTTCGACAGTTGGCCACCCTGCACCCCCCTGGACCCTCCCGTTTCTTGAGTCAAAATATATTCGGGTATGCGGATGACGTCACCATCACCGGCGTGGATCCTGTTCGTATGGCGCGGGTTTTTCCAGTGTTGCAACGTTTTGCACTTTGTTCCGGATTACAGTATAATGTACAGAAAACTAACCTATTACAGTTCAATGGTTTTCATTTACCTGCTAACGAGCCTGGGGTGCCGTATGTACCCCACGTCACTTCCTTGAAGATCTTAGGTATCCCGTTTACGTCACAACCTACTCCCCTTTTCGAGGAGATTTGGTCCCCGTTGTTGTTACAAATTCGCCAGCTTTTGTTTTCTCAACGTTTCCATCGCCTTCATTTAATTCATCGTATTCACTTTATCAATATTTACATTGCACCTAAGCTGTGGTATCGGGCTCGAATTTTCCCCTTACCGGAATTGTTCGCTAAGCGGTTTGACTCCTTATTCCTATGGAATATATGACGTGGCTTCTATTTTCGTATCCCACGTGCAGGACTCTATCTTCCCCGTTCACAGGGAGGGTTGGGTCTAGTACATCTCAGATTGAAATGTCAAACTCTGTTTATGCTCGATTTCTATGCTGCAGTTGCTATTAACGAATCCTTCACACAGCAATGGATACGATGTTTTTGGCCTAGTTATGAATTACCTGTGAGCCCCCCGTTTATTAACTTTGCTGATTGTTGTCCGGCGTACATTACTTCACTAATACGTTATTGGACATACAGTGGTGTGGTTCTCTGCCCTACGGGATACAATTCTCGCACTTTGTATAACTTCCTTCTCTCGTTGCGTAACGATCAGATTATTCTCCGAATTCCTCACCGATATCCTCAGACTACGTGGTCACAGGTATGGGCTAATATCTCTGACCCGGTATTACCTTCATACCTATAGGTTGAATGGTTTCAAGTGGTGCATCAGTTGGTGCCTACGCGCGCTCGTTTATTTGAGCTGAAACGTGTTCCTGACCCACTGTGTTCTCGATGCGCCAAAGAAGATACACTATCCCACCGGTTCGATCAGTGTGTGGGTGCTCCAGCTATCTGCAACTGTCTCACGTCCTTCTTAGGACGAATTTGTCGTCGACCTCCACACCAGTTCACAGTGTCCTATGTTTTGTTTCCGGATTTTCGTTATTTTCCACAGACCAAACACCACGCTGTGCTTTTTCTACTGGCGTGTACAATTGTGTATATCCATCGCCATGTACCTTTGCTGGATGCTCGCACCTACTTGGATTTTTTGAAACGCAGTCGCCGAAAGCTCTTTTCCCCCGAGTTGGACAGGCAGTATTTTAGTAGGTTTTTAGAAGTGGTGTTGCAGTAATCTCCTTCCTTCTCGTTAAAAAAAAACAACGCTACAAAAAAAAAAAAAAAAAAAAAAAAAACAACGCTACAACTCATTATGTAGGTTTATCTTTTCGTTTTTATTTAATTTTTTTTTAAAAAATTTTCGCGATTATTGTTATACTTTACAATTTCCTTTTCTTGTATGTAAGACATTGTATTGTATTGTATTATATTGTATTCCTAGGAGTCAGTCTGGTTCTTGTACACTTTTTGTATAAAGACAAGCACATGAACAATAAAACTAGTGGCGAATTCGGAAAAACACGCACCTAATAACCCTAAGGTTGGTGGTTCACGCCCAGCTCAGGGCACTTCATTTTTACTTTTTTTAAAAAATGTTTGTAGACTCACCTTAATGCAAAGGCGATTTAACGTATTTTAGGGGAACGATTTTGTGGTTCGTTGGCGTTCCGTCGCTTCTCTGCCAGTGATGATATAGTTTTCAAAGCGGAAGTGGGACCAATTTTTGGCTGCGGGACCACCAATTTTTGGGGACATGTCGCTAGTTGCCTATCGGTAGTCCACCGACGCTTACGGCATGGGGTTGTCCCCTCACAAGTGAGGCAGATTGTAATCGACCAAGAGTGTTTGGGAAAAATGGGAAACATCTTCCGACTTCGACTTCCGAATAATCCGTTTAGGATCAAGTCGAATCAAGGCTGAGTCACGGGAAGGTAGAACAAGTGAGGCAATCTTTCCAAGCACTACGCTGAAGAGCCTCTGTCTCATTCAAGACTTAGACTCTTCAGGAAAAGTAACAAGTTTATTACTTGTAATTTATTCTTTGAGTCAAAGTATTTTGCAATAAACCATCGTTTTGTAAGATATTTTTACGATTGTATACTATTAATTTCGAAAATTGTACACATAATATAATTTCCCATCATGGATTTGAAAAAATCAAAGTTCGAACAAAGAAAGATCTTCCATCCACATGTCTCTTTCATTATTGACCCTTAATGTACTTTAGTCCTAGGCAAAGCGAATCGACGGGATCGCTCTAAGTGAAAACATTCATTTAGATGGTTAAGTAATCTGGAAATTCCTGCTGTTATTTCACGAAACACAACAAATCTTGAGAAACAAAAACAATATTGCTTACCAGGGGAAGGGAATAAATCATCTGCTTACGTTTGCTTAACTAGGAAGAAGGCAAGGGCGCCGATCCTAGGGGGCCGGGCCCCCCAAAGCTCATGTAGGCCCCCTTTGTATTTATGAATATACAATATTTGGCATAATTTGAATGCAATTTGCCTTAAAATCCTAATATATATCGTCTGCATTTGAATGCCCTCCCAGAAAAAAAATTTACAGAGAAATCGGCGCCCTTGGACGAAGGTCTAGTGAAAGGAATAAAAATGTGATAACGTAATGCTTGAACAACTCTATCTAATGGAGAAAAGTAAATTAGTATTCAACACTTCTTTCAATTTTAAGCATTTCAAAGATTCTCGTAATTTAGTAGCGTCCCGGATTTGCATTTTTGAAGTACGGGTACTCTATCTATACTTTAACGTTTCAGACCACGCACGTTTAACGTTTCAGGCCGCTTTGCCACAAGAGGCACATAGGAGTTTTTCTTTCGATTTCCTTAGGAATATTGAGAATGGTATGACTTTTAAAACTATGTTTAAAAAAAGAATACATATCGACACAATAAGATGATAATCTAATACCTAGGAAATATATTGAATTGTTTTTAATTTGTTCTCACGCTACCAAAACAGTATTTTTTTTTATTCCAGCCTTTTAATATAAGCATTTCACACTATTGTCTGTTCTAGGACAATACAATTCTAGTTCATGTATATGCTAGCTTTGGAAATACAGTAGAATTTCGCTTATCCGTCATAAACAGGCAGGCAGAACGCTGGATAATATGGATGTGTTAAGAAAAGACCTATTAAAAGTAAAACTTATGATATAATTTTACATATTACACATCTAATAATAATGTTTTATAACAAATAACTGCACTGCACTGAATCAGGGACGTATCCTGCGTGAGGGCCTGAGGGTTGTCCCCCTCCGAAACTCAAGCACTTTTTAATAAACATGCTTTTACCCTTTTGAGATTCTTTTATATAAGTTTACTAATAGTCAGTGTCCAAACTTTGGGCAATGTGCTGTTGTCTTGTTATAATTCTAAGAACATACATTAATGCCATTATACAATTTGGAATTAAAGAACAGGAATTAAATAGGATTAACATTTTGTTTCCGTTCTGTTTTTAACTTTAATATATTAGAACGATACACTCAATGTCTTCTGGCTATTTTTGTTATGTGATATACGTAGCAGACAGTTTTCTTTAGTTACATTTCTCTCGAAAATATGTTTCATTTTGTTTGTGCTATAATGCAGTTTCCAAAGTAAACCGGTTCATAAATGAAAAGTAGGAAAAAGTTTAAGTGAAATGCATAACTGTTGCATTATTATTATTATTATTATTATTATTATTATTATTGATATTGATATTTTTAAAACATTAGAATTACGTGCTTACGAGGATTCGTGTTGGGCCCCCTCCGAATAGAAAACCTGGATACGTGTCTGCACTGAATGATAGATGTATGAGTCAACGTGTAGACGGGCGCGCTAGGCGATATACTCCAGAGCATGAAAAACAGATTAAGACCACAACTTGCAGTTCTTCTTGCCGATTGGTGCTTTCTGCAATGATATATCGGATCATACGGTATGTGTAACAAAGGATGGTCGGATAAGCGAGACCATGGTGTATTGGTGTTTCACGCACCTAAACCTGTAAAATGTTTGTATAAACGATTATCTTTCACTCCCTAGCTAAATTTGTGGGTATGATCACACACCTTGCCTCATAAAGTATAGTCTTATAAAGAAAAAAATATTTTTTTAGCTAAAAGCTAAAGGGAAGTCAACTTCAGTCATTTACTTTAGTTTTTTTTTTAATAATGACATACTAGTCCATTTCATCACGATAAATCACGTTTGATATTAAGATGTCTTTTTCTGTCCGTATATATCCTTTACATTTTGTTGGAGACAAAATTGTTATTTTCCCAAGAAAACAGGGTGAGAGAAGCTATACAACAACATGAACTGAAAACAATAGCTATTACCAATAATACTGTAATCCTGGATATCAATAAGTTGTCCTTAGTATATTGCTTCGGTTCTTATTAACATGAAAATTATAATGTTTTGTAAAAAAAAAAAAAAAAAGGATAGGATGGGATGGGATTCGATGTGGTGTCAAAGTAATAAAATAGCTACGAGTCCGCTACTCTATCCACCTAACCACAGAGGCTACGTTGTGTTTGTTCTTTTTTCTTAAGAAATAATCTTCATAACCATGGTGCGTATCGCTTCGAACCTTAACATAAGAGTTTTTCTGTTTAATTCTATATTTTCGTACGACATCTTAGTTACAGAAGCTAATTTATATTTGGCAGGCAATCTACACACTAGGTTTTAACCAATAAATGCAACATTTTAGTCCACTATCCATCTCCTCGATTCCCCTACTGAATTCCCTCCGCAATCGTGCTGTGCTACTGAAAAAATCCCTAGAAATCATCGTTGCCAGTATACACAAAACCGAGCATAATTTTGTTTTTTGTTTATATTTTTATTATTTTATTATATTTTTTGGAAATATCTCCTTAGATGGATTGCTCTCTATTATCCTCACATACTAATAACTCAATTTTACCCATAAACGTAAGGAAAAAGGAATAAATACGGAAAATCGTGAGTTACAGTATACGCGCAATTTTTTTGCGCATGGGAGTACGTAAGAAATCTTAAATGGTTAATTTAAATACGTTTTTCACTCAAAAATCATCTGACTTGTGCAGCACATACAATTGGAAGTCAAAGAATGAGTTAATGTATTTAATTTATAAGCGTTGGCTATTAGAGCCTGCGCATAATTGGCAGAATTTGCAGTTATCCTGTAGCAAATTGGCCCCGGTGTTTCTGTAAACATTTGGTTGGTGTGGAGACTAGATTTTTTCACTCAATACTTATACTGATAAGAATACATTTTGACAATCTGCAAAGTTATTGATATCTTCCCTCTCAGTTCCTCTATCTAATGTTAAGAACACATAAAAGCACATGAGATACTTTTAGAGATCACATGTTCAATTGATTTACTATCATACATCCTAGCAAAAATTTAAGTCTACATACAACAATTCTAAAGAGTCCTTACCCCAATCCATTCTGTGTTTGTCATCCATATATCTATTAAATTTAAAATGAATAATTAAATTCATTTTATCTTCGATACATTTAGAGTGATGCTGATTCTTACACCATCGTTCCATAAATACCGAAGATGTTGAGTTCTAATACAAAAGTGACTAAACGTTTTCCTTCTTCTGGTCAATTAAATAGAAGAGAATGTGGCCACTCTCTCCTCAGTTACGTAATAGCCCAACATTCTTCGTACGTCACATTCTCGTAAGAGAAGTAGTTAAAGGAACTTGTTTACCTCTTTGCCACCATTCCCTCAGCTTAAATTCTTTGTCCGCTAGAAATAAATACTGTCAAACATAAAGAGGACAAGAAAGAAATAGTATGAACAATGTGTCAAACTGATCAAAAAAGAAAACTTTTTGAAGTAAAAGTTAAACATCGGTCGATATCGTTAATGGAATACAGAAATTTAAATGCTCAACATAAACATATTATGAAATACTTTTTTCTCAAAACTTCTGAAACAAAACACAAACTTAGAATCGAATATAGATATCTCGAAGTTTAAGACACAATAAAAACTTACAATAAAATACAGTGACCTTAAATTTTAAGACACTTACAACGTAATTCGAGTTCTCAAATTGTAATACAAAACCCAAACTTATAATGAAATATAGAGATTTCGAATATGAAGACAAAACGCAAATTTACAATAAAATACAGAAATGTCAATTTTTTTAACAACATAACTCAAACTTACAATGAAATATAGATATCTCAAATTTTAACACACAACACAAACTTACAATGAAGTAAAGAGGTTTCAATTTTTAAGACAGGATGGAGTCTAACAGTAAAATATAGAAGTGACGGAAATAATGTTATATAGCTCATAAATCAATGTATCTAAATAAGAAATAAAACATATCTAATTTTGCTTGCAAAGCAACCAAATAATATACGGGTAGAAGACAATTTAATATTTATGTTAATACCTGTTGCTATTTACACACTACAATTGAAGGCAATAAACAGTATCTTCGCAAAACTGTATGTAATATTACAAAGAACAATACAGATCCCTTACTTTATTACACAGCTTTCTGCTGGAAATTATAATTTCAGAAATTTTCATTTTCAGTGGTTCTTGGCACAAAAGCAACTAACTGTTTTCACTTATCAGATATAGTCTTCTCATTCATATATACACAACACTATCTAGATAAGCTAAGTGCACAGGTAAAGCAATTGTCCTTTTTTATGATAAAAAGACACAGAAATTATTCCACCTGTCAACAGAAGTTTTTCCTCTGAATGCAGAGTTTTTTGAAGCCCTTCGCGATGATTTAGTTGCTAGCGCGCTTATCTTTGGTGCTCTGGACAACGGCTTCGATTCCTGGTGGGAGAGTCTTGAAATTTCAGCACTTTACGGTGGTTGGGAGCCACCTTAAAACTGTAGGTCCACGTCTCTTATAGCTTCGGTGCTGAGAATGAAACACAAATCTTAACTAACTGACCAATATTAGAGCTCTATAAGTCATTTCACCCTTTTGTTGGTAAAACTTAAATACTGCAAGATGGTTAATAAAACAATTTTACGTTAGGACTACCAAGAAAGTAATGGTATCTAAAAGGTACGTGTAGAGCGAAATCGATAAATTCTGAGTCCGTGGAGATATTGGTCTTGTTGATTTTTGTGAGGATGTTAGTATATCTAATTGGGCATTTCCACTGATATTTTGAAGACAGTTCAGTGAGCATTTTCTTGGCTATCCATTTATTTTAGCTTGAACATTTTCTTCAGCATAGTTTGTGTGTTGCTGAACCAGGCACGTAACTAAGGTGCACATAAAATCCGGCGCAAACATAAAATTCAACGCCCCCTCAATTTATTCATTCATATTACCCTCTCAGGAGCCCCACCAACCACTCTCCAGAGGCAATCAACCCCGCTTCCCCCCTAGTTACGGTGTTGTCCTTTGAATTCAGTAAACTGAATTTCATTACTTTACGTTAACTGATATTTCTTGTTTTTCTTTTGAGTTTGTCAAGGTAGTTGTTTTATTCAATTCTCACTATTAAGATCAAAATATACCTTTATCAGTTTAATACAAAACAAACGCATCTGATGTAGTGATGGCAATCTCTGGGTGAAACTGAGCTCAGTGCTTGGGATAGCTGATTACAGGCAGATAACTATTGAGTGCAGAAAACACCACAAACCAGGACTGCAGGAATTTCTGCGCACAACCTATAATTCAACACTGCGTTTATACCGTTGTAACACCTTCGATACCTGCTCCTCCTATACAAAAGGTGGCGTATTCTCTTTGAGAATTGGGAAAGTCTTTTTTAAAACCAAAGTTCATAAAAATGTGACTCGATTCCTTTCTGCGTCCATTGATTAAATTTAATTTTACCCCAATTGTATTTATTTATGTGAAGTTATACCTACTTCGTATCCCGCAAGGAGTATCAATATGAAATGTAGCTTTATTGGACCTAATTCCATAGATTTGTTGGATCTGAATATGTTAAATCCAACTTGAACTTCCCACTCTAATTCAGTAGTTTCCATTCTTTTCTCTTCTTTTACTTCTTTTGGCTCTATCCCCCGATCAGGCCTCTCGGGCCTTTCATAAATCATAGTGTCCACACTGCAAACTTTTTCTTGCTTGCACCACTCATTTTATTCAAAGATATTGTAAATAAAATAAATAAATACCAGAAACATTTAGTACGTATATATTTTTTTAAAGCTAGTACCTTTTGAAACAAGGATTTTTTCTTAACAACTGAAATGTTATTACTATTAGCTACGTGTAAAAGTCTTACTCGTTTTTAATGTGTATATGAAAATGCGAAGAACACAAGATGTAACATACATAGAAAGAACTGAATATAATCATCTCTTGTCATGTTTCCAGTTAGAAGATGAATCCCACGTCGATGACTCTACACAAATTTGAAGCTAAGAACTCACGGGAAGCAATTTCCATAGCCTCAGCATGAGCAAAGATCTTCCCAGCGAAGGAAGTTTGTAGAACGCGAAAAAGTGAAAATCTGCAGGAGTCAACTCAAGGAAATTGAGTGGGTGAAGTGCTACCACCCAATTAAAGTTCATTAACATCTGATATGTCATCAGAACAGTATGTAGTTTAATTTATTACGCTTAATAAATATTTATAAAAAAAATAATATTAATATGATTTCAACATTCAATGAGTATTCAATAAACACTCAAAAATACAAAAGAATGCAAATATTTAGTCAATTGTTTGTAAATATTATATAAATATTTACCTAAGTTTTGATCAAAATGTTTTTTTCCGCTTAATAAATGGGTTCTGTTGTAATTCCTTCGATTTCTCCCACATTCTCAATTCCACCTATTATTTCATGATCGAACATATTCATTAATCATTTGTCTGTTTTAGCCTCAAAGACATAATAGTAGAATGTTAAGATTTTGCTTTTTTGTAATTTTTTCACAATTTCACAATCTCACTTGTATATACTATGTACTTATATATTAATATTGTTCTCATTGTGTTTATTCAAGAAAATTAAACACGAGACTAATAGGATTATTGTAACAGTGAAAAAGGTTGCCAAAGTCTGATGCGAAGTTATAGAAAAGAAAATAATAATAATAATAATAATAATAATAATAATAATAATAATAATAATAATAATAATAATAATAATAATAATAATAATAATAAACTTTATTAACGAGTGTTTTAAAAAATCTCACATTTATCTGAAAAGAATGGAAATCCGGTAGACAACTTGAATTAACAGCTCTACAGTACAAAACTCATGTTCTTTATATGTTAGATAATAGACGACAGTGGGGGGTTTTCTGACATCTACCCACGTCGAAGTGATCCAACAGCTTTCTTAGCAGGCAGTCGCTACGACTAGAGCTAGGCAGGCATGCGGAAGAAAAAGCAAGAATCTACAGTTAGTTCATGGAGACTGGCTTAGAGAAAGTTTGTCGTTGTATGTCGTCCATGTTCTCGAGGCCATCGTGATGCATTGCTTTCATAAAGAGGGCCGACACATTCAATTATGAGATAAAATTAATGGTAACTTTTATGGAGGCGTTCTGGGTGCATTTCGCTAAGAAAAAAAGAAGTGAAAATGTGCTGAAGCGAGTGAGTGCCGAGAAGTTTGTTCTCCGGACCGCTCGACTTTCACTTTACTTTAGACTTTTTTTATATTAAAAAAACGAAGAGGAAACGTTTTCCTTAACTTAGTTCTTACTTGCTTTAACACTGGAAAAAAGCAAAGTTTCTCTTCTAATGTTTTTACTTCGTTTCAGTTTCCTTTACGTATCATGTGAGTCTTTTCCGATAGTTTCCGAAAAACATAAATACGAGCCTATCGAACATGATTAGTTTCTTTCTTTTATTTTCATACTTAATATTTTGGTATTATAGTACGGGAATACAACTACTAATTCAAAATTACGTAATAATACTCTAAAGCTATACGTATCAAGGGCTAATTGGGCTTTTAGTCTACTTTGTTCCCTTTAATCCAGCTTTAAAGGAAATACGAATTTTGGCTTGTGGCTTCCTACAAACCAGTGTTTTATCCAGACATGTTAGGGAAAGATGTATCTCTATAACTTCCTCTCATTTTCTTTAGATATAGGTGTATCTTCTCGGTGATGAACATAGCCCCCTACCTAGAGCTATAGATCCCCTCTTCGAAATTCAGAAGACTGGAGAAAACTCTGCACAAGCCACCACCAAGCAATTTTATTTCTTATATAATATAGGATTTTATGTATAATATTACGTTATTTTATAAAATTGTTGATACATAAAAGTAAACATATATATATATATACACTAAACTCTGGCGAAACAGTAAGAAGGACTACCTGAAATTTACATTTATGTTTGAATATATTCTGGTAGTTGAAACGGTCAGTACACATTTTCATACCTCAAGGATGTAAGGTTTTTAACCTCACTAAAATATTTTTGAGGTTTGAAAGAAAAATCTTATATTTGAAGTAAGGGTAATGCAAAAGAACAATATTTTAACATTAAACACTTGTACCCCAAATATGTGAGGGTTATAACACCACCAATATTTTTCTTGAGGTTTAACCAAAAGATCTGTTACCTCAAAAACACTTTTAATATCCAAAAATATTCTACCTTTTTAAGCTCAGTACATATTTCCATGTATGGGATATGGTTAGCCTCCGTTAAAATCACCGTTACACGTGAAGCTGTTATAGGACTCATACCACTAACAAGCTCAGCCGAGATCATCGCCATATCTAACTATCTACTCTATTGCAAAATGTAGATTTCAAAAATTTGCTTTCGTTCAAGGGTTATCGTGTGAAGTAATGAAAAACAAACGGACAGAAGTACTAACATTACAACTTTACAAGGCCTACTACCAAAAATGAAATGAAATCTTTAAGTTTTACCTGCCACGAATATGCCGGCTAGGATAAACGAAACGGTGATGATAAGAAATTAATGAAATGGTGGAATGAAGAAAATGGGAGGAAACGGAAGATCCCCAAGAAAACCACCGCACACGGTATTTGTCCACCATAAAGCTCACTTGGCGCGAGCTGAGATCGAACCAAGAACCCTACGCATTAGAGGTGAATGATCTACCACTGAACCATCGCGGCCCAAAAAGCTCTACTAGCGTAGCTAAATGAAATCAGTAATATCATTCAGATTTTGTTTAACGGAGTTCAAGACTCTCCACTGATGTCAGTACGGTTCCTCGTTTTTAGTTAGTATATTATTATAGTTTGATTTATATATATATATATATATATATATATATATATATATATATATATATATATATATATATATATATTCAAAATGTTTTAGATAAAACGTCCAGTGCATATAATCAACAAGACGGCTGAAAATAAAAAGTGAGATAGGGAAATATCATAGGACGTATAGAATGAAGAGTACTGTTTTCTCCGACACGCTCTCCAGCATGGATCACCGCGGGGTATTTCGAAAATTTTAAATAGGATGGTATGTTATTTGATGTGTCCTTGAAAATATCATGAAAAACCAACCTCTGTACAATTAAGAAATATCCACCACTCAAATGTAAGCTTTTGCATAGTAGCTGTTGATGCAAATCCAAATCAGTCATCATTAATAAAATTCAGACGAACTCACTACTATTTAGAGTAAAATTGAATTTTAAGAAATAAAATGCAAATCGAATTTTATGACATAGTAAAGCATCAAAAATGTACAAACTCTAGGAAAATGCGAGTCCAGAGGAGAAAAATAATAATACTGACATGGACGACATACTAATGTTTTATTAAACATTTACTGCACCCATAATATAGTATGAACCATGTTTGAATTGGAATATTTTCTCTCAATTAATTTCTTTTGTTCTTCCTTTCTAATTTTGTTCTAATTAAGGAAGAAATTGTGAAACTTGAAAGTAACAATTTGACTTTGAGACATTAATCGTAAAGTAAGGAAAAATATTCAAAGAAATGTACTTATTAATTAAAATTGAAAATTATGTTGCTTTTTTCATGTGTTTTCAATCTTAACCGTTGGATCACACCGGTCTTCATAAACGATAATACAAAAGAACAACTGTTATCAAAAAACATTGCTTATTTTAATAATAATCTTTGTGGTCAAACCATATGAGACCAAATGATATCTTTGCTCAAATGATATGCCTTCTTATTTAAAATTTTCGAATGACTCCCCAGTGTCCCATGACATTGAGCCCTGTGGGACAAACAACGCACTCCTTTCAATATACCATATGATATTTCCCTATCTCCTGTTTAGTTTCACTTTATTGTCAGCCTTTTGTGGATTATAAGTACTGGACGTTTTATCTGTCAAGAACCCATATTTAAATGGTGGCGATTTCTTAAACGGTACTCTACAGGAAAAAAAAAATCATCGAATGGTTTGTTATTTAATGATCTTTACAATAATATATCAAATGATATAACTTCTCATTTAAAATTTTCGAGTGCCTGCCAGTGTCTTATGATTGGGGTCCTTGTGGGAAAAATAGTATTCTCCATTTAATTTGCCCTATGACATTCCCTTATCTCATTGTTTTTGTTTCATCTATTTATTTTCAGCTGTTTATGATTTATATGCACTGGGATTTGAGTCTGAAATACCTTATATATGTATATATTATTTATCTAGGATCAGAATAAAAATGTTTCGAGAGGTAGAACGTTTTGGGATAAGACAATGAACTAACTTTGTCTAAATGAAAGATAAAGTCAGAATTTTACTCTCACCGTGCGGACTTATATCCCACTTTTTAATCGCAATTTTGCTTATTAACCTTTGACAAGTTTTACCATATCATGTGTGTGAGTGTGTGTGTATTGAACTTAGAGATGTAATTCCCCCTGCAGCTCCAAATGAAGTATAATACACAAAATGAAAATGACTTATTAAAAAAAGAATTAGTGTCATGATAATATGGAAAGAGAGAGAGGAAGACTCCGAGAACACTTACGGACATGATAGTATTTACTATAACGTCACACAATTCGAGATAGAAAGATGAAATCCTCATATCATGAATTGAATGGCTCCGCCAAACAACGTTGTAAGTGACAACAATCCAAGTTAACAGAAATCGAAAGAGAATATATGTTGATTATGTACAGGCTTTAAATTTACTTTTTCAATTTCAAACTAAACCTTTACATCAAATTATGTTACACAGAATTGGAACTTCTGTTACAGTACCGTTGTCCTGTTAAAATCTCAATGTGACAGAAATTGTCGCTTGCAACGTTGCTTGGCGGAGATATTGATACTAACATAAGTGTGACAAGTCAATTTCGTCACATAGATAATATCTGAAATGAATATAAGTTCATACGTCACCTTTCCTAACTGATCCCTGGTTTTAATGGACGAAAGGGGTGTAGTAATGGTATGATGTTACCTTTTGTCCATAAGTTTCGGCACTAAGTGGTGGTTAATATCCATAGTTACATTATGAAGAAAAGAGCTATAATATAGAGACCTGCACGGGCCGAATGTTTCGGCCCGAGCCCAATCCAGCCCGAATGTACGTAGGCCCGGCCCAGTCCGGAACCGATAAGTTTTGGAGATTTTCGGCCCGATCCCGGCCCAGCCCGATAAGTTTTTTAAAATTCTTGGCCCAAGCCCGGCCCGGGCCCGATAAATTTTTGAAGTTTCATTTTGTAACACTTTTCACGGGCACACTTCTTCAACGTTTGCCTTTATTCTAATTATCGTTTAACGAATGTCAATAATTATTAAAGAATTGCAATTAATCGGTACCAGTCCGGCCCGACCTGAAGAGAAATCAGTGTCAGCCCGCCAAAGCCCGGCCCGGCCCAAAGAAATAATAGAGTCAGCCGCCGGGCAGGGCTTTGGGCCTCGGGCTAGGCCCAGCCCGTGCAGGTCTCTAGTATAATACAGTACTGCACTTTTAATCAAGTACATTATTCAATCTGACATTGTAAAACAAGAGCAAATAAATAAACAAACTGATACGTAAACTGGGGCAAAACAGTGAAGCAATACGAAGTATGCTTTCTTACAAAAATATAAACGACACCATAGTCCGTAAACTACCAATCAGACCCGAAATAGTGAGTCATGTTCAGTTTTAGCACGACTCTGTCCGGAATTTCAAATGGAATCGGCTGCTCCAGATTTTGTCTGTTGCTTCAGATACTCGTTAAATGGTGTTCCGTAAAACCGTGGGACGTTCATTGGAATATTTTTAGGAAACCTTTCGATAGATCAAGAAAGATGAAAGGGTAGCATTAAGATAACCTGAGGAAAGTGGGTAGCAGCAACACTAATTGAATAAGTTTACGTAGGGGATGATCAAATAATGGACTTCTGTTATTTTGGCCGAAAATACATTAGCATTATTTAGGCTATAGATAGTTAGGTACAGCGGCCCAAATCTGTCTTCAACATTGGGGGGGACGGGTAAGATCGTTCCCATAATCTTTTTTAAGCGATGTTCAAAATATTTATGAAGTTAAAAAACAATGCTGTGGAGGACCAGAGCAGAAGAATTGTCAACATTGGGAGGCGGGCAGATTTGAAACTTATTCTGGGGGATATCAATTTCATTTCACTTTCCTCTGTGGCAGTCGGACATAAAACATCACATTTCTCCCCCCAAAGCACATTTCAAATCGAATTATTGGGGGAACAATTCCCCCTAGTTTCAAGATTGGAGGGGACATATTCCAGGCATTCCCCCGGGATTTGCGCCAGTGGTTAGGTACATATATCTCAAGGAGACAAGTAACAAATTTCACAAAAGTAAATCCACACGTTAAGCGGGTTTGTATATCCAGATTCCTAAGTATGAAAACATTTATGCTCACTCCAACCTCAATCATTTCAAGAATTCAACCTGATTTACGTATGTTATTAGGAGGTAAAATTGAATGTGATTTATCATAAAAACACTTTTATACATTGCAAGAGCTGTGACGTCCAAATATTCACTGAGAACTCATAGTCGTATCGGAATAAACAAAAGCAAGTATAAACAGTAAACTGATTTCACGAAAATCGAAAGAAGGTCTGCAAAGGCATACAAAATGGTAGAGTGGTTTGGGTCGATACTCTATCAATCATATGTTTGTGAGTTCAAACCCGATAGCATGTTGTTTCTTTTTTAAAGTGTATTCCTATTTTCAACCGGAGGCGGAAAAAAAAATTGTTTAGTGACTAATTGGAAACTTCTTTTGTTTCAAATTCGATTACAACGCAACATTGTATCAATTACAAATCTAAAATCCATAGCTGAAAACAAAATATTAAGTATGTTCACAACTCCATTATTATCCTCTGATTTGTAACGAAATAAACAGTGATGATTTCAGAAAATTATCCTCGGGGGAATTTTTAATACGGGTGGAGGACATACTGGTAATCCGGTAATCCACATTAACGGGATGATCTACCTTTTCTCGGCACAAAAATTTTTATATTGGACCTTATGGGGAGAACATGGCTACCGAATTTCCTCAGTTTCTAAGGAACTAGGTATCTCTAATGGAAAAGAAAAATTTTGCAGATTCTACAGAAGTTTATTAACGGGTTGAAATACTTAAATTGTATATTTGTCTGCTAGTTTAGCAGAAATAAATTATTAAAAAATAAATAAATTAGTTTCTTTTTATACAAATTAAAATATGTCTAACTTTGGAACCAATTATGGTAGAAAGATCAACTTTTTTTGTTTTATTCCTTGAGAAGAAACGACTCTAATAATTTTAATCACAACCATATCTGATACGCCAATTAAAAAATAGTATTTTAATATAAGTATTAAAGTCCACCTGTCAAAGTTTGACGAGGGTAAGTCCCGCCCCACTCTAAGCTTGGCCGCGGAAAGGGTGGGGGATGGTGAAATGGAGGGGGTGGATGGCTGAATAAAACAGGTTCTTGACCAGTTTCTGAGATTACCTGTCAGCTGCCAAATACTGTTAGCTTGATAGAGTTTGTCTCCCTCAATGGTTTCATACTAAGAGACAGGACGATGTGGTGTGTAGTATCCTCTTTTCCCCGTTACCTCTGGAAGTTCATCAAGATGCATTCTAGAGTGCGCGAGAAGAACAGTATATATCAGAAAACGCTGTTATTTTGGGATTTTTACCCCTTCCGGACAAATATTATAGCATACAGTAGTGGCGAAGGGAAGGGGGCAGAGGGGTGCCCCCACAGGATTCCGACAATGTAAAGTCCTGGCCCCCATATACAGGTGTTCGTAAAAAAAAAAGTTTTTTTTATAATGTCTTGGGAATATATTTCAAATTTGAGGTGTTTTCCTGGTAGCCGTTATTTTCCAATATGGCCGCCGCCCTACGTAAATCTCTCTCTCTCTCTCTCTCTCTCTATATATATATATATATATATATATATATATATATATAAAGAGAGAGATCTTGAAACAAGGCACTTAGAAAGATAATTTTGGTGTCAAAGTATAGGTTTTTGAGGCCGATGAATATGGCATTATTTATTGCCACTTAGAAACCTTACAACCTGGCAACACTGTTGTCTAACGATTAACTGTACAAAGTTACAAATGCGTATATGCAAGCATTACTTTAGGATGTAGCGTACTTCCTCAGGACTAAGCGAAACCTACTTTTTCTGGTAGCTTTCATCACGTCAAGACATATTTTACATGGTAACATGACAGAACATTTGTCTAAATCCAATATGGCAGCCAATATGATGGCTAATTACAAGCCAACCAAGTAATGGACTTATTCAAATGCCTGTCAGTCCTAATTGGCCTAGAGAATGGGAGAAAGAGGCAGGATACGGTCTCATTGAAGAAGCGTCTCCTGAGGGGGCGAGGGAAATTTAAAATACTCCATTTTTTAATGAAAATCACGGTTTTGCCTCCTTGTCCGCAGACAACACTGCACACCAAATGCTCTATAAGACGTTCTCTAAATAGCCCTGTTAGATCTAATCTGTATTGTGTGTAAACCGTGCATTTTTACGGGGGAACAGCGGAGCAAAAGCCCTGTTTTTTGTGATATTTCTGGTTTCTCGTGCTTACTTCGCTAATACTAAGCACTGTAAGTCAATCTCTAATTATCCTATAGCAGTGTTAATTTCGGATCATTTCCTCCGGAGACAGCATGCACAGAGGGGGAAAGCGACAAAAAATTGCGTGCTCCACAGAAATTTCTGCGAAGATCTCAAGCACCCGAGGGTGAATTTCGTAGCTCTTGGGAGAATTTCCCCCCAGAATCACTCCTGAAATCGTCACTGTCCTAGGGAGTTGAAACAAGAAGCAGGATACGCAAAAAAGAACAAACTTTCAAAGCATTTAAATTTTAGGCTCGTTGCGCTAAGTGCCTTCTTATGACGAGGATATGAGAATTGAAAAATGCACGTTTTCTTTTATTTATTTATTTATTTATTTATTGAAAAACGTGTTTGCCCTTTTTGTCCCCAGACAACCATGCAGACAACACACACCAATTGTCTTATACAAAAATGTTGCCATGATAACTCCTAGAAGACCCATTTGGAACGGTGTCCATACTGTGCATTGTTATATGAGGACAAGGGAGCAAAGCCCTGTTTTCTTTGACTTTTTCGTTTTCCGCGCTTACCCCGCTAAGACTACGCACTGTCAGTTAGTCTCGATTTATCCTAAAGAGTTGAAACAAGAAGCAGGATACGCAGAAAAGAACATACTTTCAGAATGATGACGTCCTATGGGTGGGACCTACAGCTTAACGTAGGATCCGAACCACTTGTGTCTCCATCGGGAATCAAACAAGGGACTCCTTGATTATAAGGGATGAGCGTAACTATTCATCCACGACACACACACACACATACATACAAACATATATATATATATGCAGACTATAATAGACTATTGTACGTGGTAATAAATAGCTACAATAATATTCCAGGAACTTTTTGACTGTCCCCCCGTATAATCTTTATTTTCTAGTAATGCATTCACATTGAAGGCTACGTCTTTGAAAATAATGTTGACAAATTACAAGAATTCTTTGAATAACTTCTATCGACTTTTTTCTGTAATAGACTATTGTACATGATTCTAACACAATTACTCAACTATTGACACTTGTAATATCCAACATTTCTAGGATAGCACTGCAAACCTTTGATCACGAAATTAGTTTGAGGTTTCTCTTTTAGGGTCTCTTCTCTTTTACATTCTTGAGTTTCTTGAAGGACCTGCAGCTCTAGGTTTCTGCTCTATTATCTTCTCCACCAAATTCAAAATAGAGGTTCTTCTACTCTTGTGTTTTCCTGTGACAACTCTCTACAATATCCAGGAATTTACAGCTGTTGTGTCTGTACGTGCACTAAGAATCGTCTTGAACCTACCCGAATGAAGCATTCTGGTCGTTTTGGTTGAGTATGTCAACACCATGTTATGTTGCACAACAGCTCTCCTTCCTTTTTTCCTTCAAATGACAGAGTTATGATACATTTCAACGTAGAGTATTAAACTAGCATCAGGGGCGGATCCAGGACGGACTTCTGGGAGGGGCGGTGGGTTGTAATACTGCTACTTACAGATACTTTTAAGAGCTCTAAACTCTGGGATGGGTTTTATTTATATATATAAAATAAGAAAGTTTCCTCTTCTGGGGAAGGGGGCGATTGCCCCCTGGATCCGCCACTGACTAGCATATAAACGGTATATAGCTAGTCGTGAGAAAAAGTATAGACCAACTCGAAATTTCAGAATCCTGCGATATACTTCCGCAATGATTTTTATAGAGGTAGTTGGTGACTACTTCAAATTATATGCCCGTAGCTAAAGCCCCTCTATAAAAAATTGTTGCGTGAGTACCTTAGGATTCTGAAACATGTATTTTTGGATAGCGCACCTGTTAGTTTCTAAGTGGAGTCTTGACCCGACTACGGTAGGTCCGATAATTATTTCTTGTGAAAATGTCATATATTACCTTTTACAGCCCGTGACGACAGTAAGATTTCTGTGATTCGGCCAATCCCTGTTCCTACTTGCAAATGCCTGATTTATAGCATTTACGCTATTAGTAAGCGCTACTGAGGTCAATAAGAGTTGAATTAGATTTTTTGCGAGGGGCGCATTGTTATAGCATGTTTTCTAACGCACAAAGGAATGTTCTGAATGGGGGCAGCTATGTGTATGTTTAGCCAATGGAGCCATTTGTATCTTCGTGGCTTTGCACTCTAACTCCAAATAATAATAATAATAATAATAATAATAATAATAATAATAATAATAATAATAATAATAATAATAATAATAATAATAATAATACGTAATAATAATAATAATAATAATATAACTTTTGCCTCCTGAAAATAACCAGATGGTAAAGTTATGGTCGATACATTTTTGGAATTCCAAGGCATTTTAGAATGCTTGTCTATCATCTGGCTATCAGAAATAATTGATCACCATTTTCTCTACATATCTATAATTTTCTTACAGGGTAGAAACACCTCCTCGGAAGAGAGAGAAAAAAAAAAGAGAGAGAGAGAAAGTGGCCGAACTTGGGCTATTGAACGTGAGGACATGATGTTTACATTCGCATTGACACCTGCTGTGCAAACGGTCTGTGTACATAGCTGAAAGAGATTTGTGAAGACCCTTCCCTTCATATCTCGCGGGACGAAAACAAAAGAAAAGGGTGGGCGCGGATGCCTTACCCTTGTCAAACTTCTTGACAGGTGGACTTTAATACTTATATTAAAATACTATTTTTTAATTGGCGTATCAGATATGGTTGTGATTAAAACTATTAGAGTCGTTTCTTCTCAAGGAATAAAACAAAAAAAAGTTGATCTTTCTACCATAATTGGTTCCAAAGTTAGACATATTTTAATTTGTATAAAAAGAAACTAATTTATTTATTTTTTAATAATTTATTTCTGCTAAACTAGCAGACAAATATACAATTTAAGTATTTCAACCCGTTAATAAACTTCTGTAGAATCTGCAAAATTTTTCTTTTCCATTAGAGATACCTAGTTCCTTAGAAACTGAGGAAATTCAGTAGCCATGTTCTCCCCATAAGGTCCAATATAAAAATTTTTGTGCCGAGAAAAGGTAGATCATCCCCTTAAGCACGATCGAAGATATGGTTCCGAAATTTCTTAGCGTGAGAGGTTTCTCACAATTCTTCCTCAGATTATCACTCCCTGAAATTATCATTGATTAAAAGTTTTTCGTAACAAATCTAATATTACACTTGTTTCTGGTTCTACATTTTGAAATGGTAGTATCATAACTTATACAGAATTATAATAAAAACATGAAAAAAATATAATACTAATCACGTAAAAACTATCCTGTAAGTTATCAATTTTGGTAGAGATTAAAACTCAAATATTTTTTTCGCATTGCATTTGAAAGTTACTCCTCCCTATATAATTCTGACTGGAAAGCTATGCTTAACTCCAACTAATTAATCAATATTTGTATGAATATTTTTTAGTTTACTATTTTCACTATTCAATATTATATACACTTCATTTCCAAAATCAAACTCTCGAAAATGTATATTAGACGAGTACAGGGTGGCAAATAAATTATGATTTATCATATATATATATATATATATATATATATATATATATATATATATATTGGTTTCTATTCGAAATTCTATTTAATCAAATCCGATACGAATACAGATAGAAACGTCGAGAACACGTGTAAAGAGAGAGAGAGAAAAACGTTGTACTCTGCAGGGAATCGAACTAAGCTCGAATGGTGTTTTATAAGCCGAACGCCTTAGACCACTTTTTTTTCTTTTAAAATCATTTTGTTATACCCAAGAAACAATTACAACGAAGTGTTTATGAAGCTTGTCACAAGATAACAAGGCTCAATAAAAAAATTAAAGTAAATTTTAAAAATTCATATGTACATTGTGGAAATTAAGAGAACAAAGAGTTGACTATAAAATTTGCAAACTTTTTATTACGTACATCCGTTGATAATTTGAGCATTGTTGTTGTGAATACTATACATAGAAGGCTCCCCTGCTTCTAAGTTAGAAATAAAAGTATATTTTACGGTCGTTCCGATATACCAATTGACACTATGCTGTTTAGTAGCTGGATAAAAACGATGATCTGGCATCAAAATTTTTTAATATTTATATTACGCTCTGAGCTACGAGTAAGAAGGGCTGAAAACTGACGTAACTGAAACCATATTTGTGGGAATTCAAGACAGGTTGTGATTCTATGAACTAACGTATCTATACTATTATATTTATAACACATAGAAACAGGAGTAAACCCATATTTGCTACACTTGTCTTTGGCATCAATAATATTATGGACTATCATAAACCAGATAGATTTGCTTGCGACACTCAACGTCGAGTCATTGATATTGGCCCAAATATTGAGCCAATTACACAAACAGTCATCTAACGTAATTTTAGGTGGGACATATAAGTTATTCAGTTTTAAAGCAATTAGGTGTTTACTATGTAAATTTCGGAAATCAAAATACTGAGACATATAATCAAACACAACAGTTTCTAATTACTTACAGCTTTGAGGTAGGTCAAACATACACAGGAAAAGACTCCTATCTGTTTGGGCTAATACGTAATTGAGCAGTTGGTTTGTTACACTAACAGCTTCGTCTGCATACAAGGTCAGTGAGAGAGTAACCTACAAAGTGGTAGCTTTTTCCTTTACGTTTATCAACTTGATACCTCCTTGTGAAGGTAAACAACACATTACATCATATTTTACACGAAAGACCTGATGTTTCCATAGAAACCAACCACATAAACTTTGAATTTGTTTTCCTATGAGTTCAGGCATGGGTAATACATTTACCAAGATAAACATTTATAAATTTTGATTTGTAATATAAACAGAGAGTTTTGGAGTGATTCACATAACTTGAATGACGCAGTGTATTTACAATATTCTTATAGTTATGAGTAATAGTGTTCGTTATGTTGGAATAAAAAGTAATTCCTAACACTGTGACATTGTCGTCCCGAGGGACGGTATTTAAATTAGTAAAATCAATACTATTTTTTATGTTTAACATATGTGATTTACAGACGTTTAATCTAGCTCCAGGTGCTATCGCATATTCGTGAACACCTTTCTTCATGAGATATTAATCTAGTTTTGAAGACACAAAAACTGTTACATCATCTGCGTAACTAGTCACCTTCAGAGCAGGGGTAATAATATTGAGACCAGTTAAGTGGCCATCCATAGCATATAACAGGGGACCAAGGCCAATAGCAAAAGTCAGAATCGAAAGGGGATCACCTTGTTTTTGGAAAGGTGGCCATTAACATTTAATTTCGTATGTACATCTTATATAAATATTGCATACAGGTAACAAATTGATCACTAAAACCAAGTTTTCGGAAAACAGACCATAACTCAGTGTTGGATATTATTAAAGGCACATTTAAAATCAAAATAATAAGAGCCGCTTTAAGAGCACAATCATTAGAAATAGTAATACTATCTCTAATTGTTAACATAATGTGATAGACGGTTTTCTTTTTAACAACCACATATTGCAAATTATGTCATAACGTATCCATATATTCCATGAGACGGTCTTTGATACATCTACTAAAAATTTTTATATCTGTATTAAGATGTGATATAGCTCTGTAATGACTAACATTAGAAGGTTGAGCATTTTTGGGGATAAATACCGTGATGGCTGTATTAGAGCGTTTTATAGTGTCTGAAGCAAAGAACCATTCATTGACAATCCATGTTAGTGTATCACCCATTATGTCCCAAAATTTAACATACAAACGGGCAGAAATTGAGTCGCAGCTAGGAGATTTCCCTTGTTTCGCAGCATTCACAGCTCTTTTTACTTCATCTTTGGTAAATGGAACACATAAAAGTTGATTGTCTTTGTCATTTATCACCTTAGGCATACTGTCAAGTAATTTATTGTCGCAACAGGTAGCAGAATCTATCCCAAATAACTGGTTTTAATAGTCATGCATGGTGCTGCGAATATTGTCCTGAGTACTTTGCAAAGAGCCGTGAGCATATGTTAGGGATGTCATTAGTTTCTTCTTTCCACGTTTGACTTCTTTTAACACATCTGTAAGAGAGCATTGTTCTTCTGGAAAACAGGGACATTACTACCTAACTTAATCCCTCCAATTTTCTGTTTATGGAATTGTAATAATTTTGCTTTGTATTTACGTACAGGGGAAAGGGCGGGGCAATTTGCCATAGCCTCAGTCTGTGCCTCTAAGAGGCATCTGTAATAGAAATTATAAAGTTTCCGCCTATCAACATAAATGCCAGAGGAATACCACCTACAAAAGCTTCGGATTTTATCCTTACAGTATTGATTCCACCACTCAAGATATGTTTTAAACCACTTTCTTTGTTTAAGCCAATAACCCCACTTTTAAAAAAAGAGCTTACAAAATGTCTCATCGTTAAACATACTTTCATTCATGTGATAATACCCGCGTCCTAGAACAAGCTTCTTGTCATTTATTTTAATTTCCATTATTATACAAAGATGATCAGTGAAACACGTGGAATATCGTTATACAGAAACTACTTGAGGCTTTAATTTATCATTGACATGCAGCCTGTCTATCCTAGAGCTTGAACTTTGTGTAATAAATGTGTCCCCCTGTAAGTCTGGGTGTTTAAAGTCCTACACATCAACCAAGGATTACTAATCCATTCTTTACTAATCCATTCAATGCTAGACAATAACTGTAAGTCAGTTCCGTTTTACGAGTTATGGTTGAATTATGATCACCTCCAATTTGGCTCCAAATGTAACACTATTTGTGCCACTAAAATACGGTGTTACCTCATTTGAATAAAAAAAATATTCCTTTCCTTCTTATTATTACTTCCACTGGAATTTCTCGGAAAATGATTGATTAGGAACGCTATTATGAAGCACAATTGGAGCAGTGGCTACAGGACGGCCCTGTATCACAGGGGTTGCAAGAGCAGTCATTAACTTTGGAAATTCCACATCTGAAGTCAAAGTAAGCAAATTAATAGGCTTAACCGCAGTAATCTCACGGGTTGACGAATCGCGAGATTGTTCCTTAGCACTTTCAGTGTATTCTAAAGTTGTTGTTGAAACAACGGCCTGTTCTTGACGCTGATAACATTGGTCTTGTAAATGATCACTTGATTGACAGTAATGATAAGTAAGGTCCTGACCGTAATAAGTTACAAGGAACCTTTTATTACGGATATCAATGAATATCGGTATAGGCTTTAACAAGTACATAGTCACAATCTTTCGTCCAGAACTTTGTAAATATGGGTATCGTCATAAAGTTCATGTGTGATACTTTTACACTCTCCATAAACAGACAAGGCACGTGTGATATCAGTATCACTATATTCCGTGGGAATAGCATGAACTCGCACATGGGTTAAAGGCCGATCAGCTAATTCTAATGTAACTGAGAATATTCAACTATCGTCTTGAAAATTAACACTATCACCATGTGCTCGTAACAGTTTGTCACACAACAAGTCCGACAATAACTTAATATGTACACATTTGCGATAAATATCCAACTTGAGACTTAGTGTTTGTTTTTCCTTTTACTGAAACGTGTTTTAAATAAACTCATGGATTTTGATTGTGGAGGGACGGATAGGAATCGCACGGAATGATAATTTTAAAGTATTCATACGTTTGATAGACGTGTTGTAATTCTAAATAAGGTTTACTATTCACCACAGGTTGAAAAATGTTAGAGCAATAAAGCGTAAATTCCAATCAAATACGATGTACACTAGGCGCATTCAATGCCACTCGGACGGTAAGACACTCGACAGGGCACCAGCAAAAGACGTGCTACCTTATTGGCACCGAACACGCAACTGATTTTTTTCGCATTGCACTTGAAAGTTACTCCTCTCTATATAATCCTGACCGGAAAGCCATGATTAACTCCAATTATTTAACCAATATTTGTATGAATAATTTTTTTAATTTACTATTTTCACTATTCAATATTATATACACTTCATTTCCAAAATCCAACTCTCGAAAATGTATATTAGACGAGTGCAGACTCGCAAATAAATTATCTTTTATCACATATATTGGTTTCTATTCGAAATTCTATTTAATCGAATCCGACAGGAACACAAAAAGGAACGTCGAGAACACGTGAAAAGAGAGAGAAAAAGCGTTGTACTCTACGGGAACTCGAACTAAGTTCAAATGGCGTTTTACAAGTCGAACGTCTTAGACCACTCGGCATGGTAACAACTAGTGAATGTAGCAAAGGCTTCGAGTAGCAGTTCTTCTTACAGAATAGCATTATTTTTTCTGTTTTTTTAAAATTTAAGCCTAATTCGCTTTGATGTAATATATCTATTAATTTGTTGTATGAACACATTATTCGTTACTTTGACGAATGATATAGTTGTTGATATAGATTTTATTACACATTCTTTCATAAATACTACAGAAAGTATCAGGGTTATTTGTGATCTTTCATGGAAACAGACTGGTGCATTCGCAGTACACAGAGGAAGGCGAATAAGGAAATGCTAAGAGACTTAGAATGTTTTGCTCGCAAGCAGTAGTTCTCAACCGAGTGGCGCGCTTCCTCCTTCTGGGGAGGCGTGAAGGGTTTACAAAGTCCCTTCGTTTCGTTAAATTTCTTGAACGATTATACACAATATCTAGCCACATCTTCTATACATTAGGAAGTGATAAATCGTAGTATAAATTAACCGTTCTCTACACACGGTGCTTATTGGTCCAAGATTAAAAACTGCAATAATTTTTATTTCAATAGAATATGAAAGTTTCAATGGGAGGTATTACAACCCCCTCAACCTCATGACTCTTAGATACGTCACTGCTTGAACTGTAACTTTCAAGTTAGAATCGAATAATAGAGAAATGTGACTTACTAAATATATTTTTGGTTCATTGTACTTTTTCAGAAATAAAATATCCACAATTACAATGACAGGAAATGTTAAGTAGTTTACTGTATATCTTTGCACTTTCATTTTCCCTCTTTCTTCTCAACTAAGCCTGAAAAGTGTAACAATAAGAGGTTAAGAATTCGAATATTACGTATATTTTAGTAATGTATTGCCTCACTTTATTTTATGTTTTGTATGGAAAGAAAGGTCTCCTTAAAAAAATCCTCGTTGCTTTACGAGGGCTAGTCAAGAAAGACTTGGACTGATTTTTTTTCTAGGCAATTTATTATTACTCAGCAACAGGCACATGATCCTTTTCAAAGTAGTCCCCGCCCATTTGAATGCACTTTTTCATTCGAGTCTTCCAGTCCTCAAACACGTGTCGCAGGCCATTCTTTGAGAGGTCCTTCAAAACCGCCTCCGATGCCTTCAGAACCTCGGAATTATCGGAGAAGCGGCGTCCACGCAGTCTGGATTTTAGGGCAGGGAATAGAAAAAAGTCGCACAGTGCGGTAGGCGTCTCCACCATCCTCAAACCTTTGCAACAGCTCCCTGCAAGTCTCCACTCGAACGGCCTTCTGCTCTGGTGTCAGGAGTCGCGGAATCCATCGCGCACACTCGGCTCATGTGGAGGTGGTCATGCAAAATTTTGAAGGCACTGCCATGAGATATGCGTAGTGCGGCTTCCAGATCGTCGATACTGATGCGGCGATCTTCTCTAACAATGACTGCTGCCGTGTTAATGTTCACCTCAGTAACAGCTGATGCTGATACACCTGGTCCACCAGCTTTCGTGATTGTCATTCGGCCCTCTTTAAACTCTTTGAACCACCAGAACACGGTACTTCGTGGCAGAGCGTCATCTTTGTAGGCTGTTCTCAACATTCCTAGAGTTTCTGTTGCACTTTTCCCCAGGCGATAGCAGAACCGTATAGCTGCAAATTGTTCATCTCGTAATGACTCCATTTCTTCTACAGGCGACTTCTAGAGGCGGCGCAGAACATCACCTGCAATAAAAAGTCGTGGTTACCAAACATGCAATGATTCCTTAACAACATTTTATATATATGCACAGCAAGACCCACCCTACTTGTATGCCAAACTATGAAGCTCCAGCGTTAACAGAACTGCCGGGAAAAAAATCAGTCCAAGTCTTTCTTGACTTGCCCTCGTATTTTTAACCAATACAAAACATTGGTTTCATCGCTTTGATGTATAAGTAACAATTAAAATGTATTTTACTTTTGTCATTGCGTAAAGAATTACCAGGTTAATGTTTGTCCAAGTTCTCACTAATCAACTGGACTCATGAAAAATACGCCATTACTATACTGTATGAAGAATAAAGAATGTAAATTACACTACATTGTTCTCGAATTCGAACTCAGCTAAAGAAGTGATAATAAACAAAATGAGCTTTATTCATTCGAATTGAGATAATACTTGTAACCAGAAATTAAACAACCAAAAGGAAAAACATCATTAAAAAGACAAGAATACTTTTATCCAAGATGTGAAATAAAGTCATTAATGATTTGAAATGAAAGTAATATTGGGCATGATATACCAGTAAGAAAACGAAATAAACATGTCCTTAGAAACGTTCAAAGTAAATTCACAAATACGTATTGAAGATATACTACTCTTCCTTTACGTTTTAACAAACTAATAAGTAAGCAAACAAAAGAAAAGAATGAAGAACAAATGTTTTGCTCTTGAAAAAATATAATAAATAAATGAAAAATAAATATTTACACAAAAAAATAACACCCTAGTACTTCATGTAGTCACCTCCAGAGTCAATAACTTCTTTAAGTCTAAAGGGAATACTAGATACAAGTCTCGAACAATATGACGGTGTGTCACGTAGGTGTTGTCACTGTTCCGTAACATGATTTTGAAAAAACGTTTTGTCTCTGTCTTCACGTCTCTCTACCCATTCTTTCACCATCTAGGCCCACAGATGTTCAATTGGGTTCAAGTCAAGTCTGGGGATAGAGGGGTCCACTCTATACAAATTAACTCTGGATGTTCACTTAGCCACTCTCGTGTTTGCCGGGAAGTGTAAACAACACTGTTGTCATGGATAAATATATATTCTTGTTCGGGGAAGTTTCTTTCTAAGGACGGTAACAAGATATTTAAAATAACACAGCTTTTCATTCTCTCAGGCACTGCAACCAAATCTACAGGAAAAGCAGCCGTGATGCATTCCCAAAAGTGTATTGATATTCATCGTGGACAAGAAGTTCTGATAATATTTTGTTCAGCATATCTGGTTCCGCGTGGTCTAAACAATATCACTCTGCCTTGCTGGTTAGACTAGAAAACCTTCTTGTAGGTCCAGATGACTAAGTCTCAATATGACTGAGGTTGGGTTATGTTCTTCTGTGTCCATTCCATTCGTCTGGCCTTTTAAGTTTATTCAGAAGAGTCTTCCTAGCGGGTCTTGCACAGTGTAGAGAAGCCCCAAATGATCTTCTTATTGTTTCGTGAGAACAATTATGCTCTATGGCTTTGTCCGAAAGGATCGGCGCATGGCGTAGAAGTCTGCTGATTAGTTATGTAACAAACGTCTGATGTTGAGCTGCAGTTGCCGCTTTAGGACTTCCCCTTCTTGACCGAGACCTGAACCATTCGCCACCTTCTTTATGTCTCTGAACCCATTTCTTGTCTGTTTTCTTGTCATAGCCCAGATTCCTAGCAACGTGAGGTAGAGTTTGCCCAACTGTTGCTCGGTCTATGACTTCTCTTCGCAGAGCAACAGACAGTTCTCCACAGCCTTTACAGCGAGGCGTTTTGCCAAACTGTTAGAAATTTGAATTCTGACTCGTATGAGAAATGTCGGTAAAGTATATCTTTCTGTTTCTACTGCGCATGCACCAGTAAATTTTTATGAAAGAACATAAATAATCCTGATAATTGTTGAAATATTAATGAATTGATACGTAATAGAACCTATATCAACAACATATAACATTCGTCAAAGTAAAGAATCAGGTAAACATGAAACGATTTCAATAGACATATTACATCAGGCCAAAATAGGAATAAACTTCAGGTAATACAAAATAAATTTCATACTGTAACAAAAAATTTAACATGAAACGCGCTTACTACAATCACAACTTCTCACATTAGCCCAGTGGATGCCCTCCGCGCTGATCTAGTGGCTTGCACTTGCCGTATTGGTGTACGGGGTCCCGGGTTCAATTCCCAGTGGGAGAGCCTTTGAACTCGATGTTTGTGTGTCCATGTCCCTGTCGTTTTAGGTTACTGGCAAAGCAAATTAAACATGTAAAAATCGAGTAAAATTGAGTAGTGACTAGTAATAAGTAGATAAAAAAATTGATTAAGGCATTCGGCTGTAGTTTGCGAGGCACTATTCAAGGGTAGTTCGAATCGCACCAGAGTACAATTTTTGTTTTACCTCTTCTTGACGTTTCTGTTCCTGTCGGATTCGATCAAATAAAATTTGGTAATACGCTAAAATATATGTAATATTTCGAATTCTTAACCTCATATTATTACACTTTTCAGGCTAAGTTGAGAGGTGCAAAGATTTACAATATACTACTTAACATTTCCTGTCATTGTAATTGTGAATATTTTATTTCTGAAAAAATATAATGAACCAAAAATATATTTACTAAATCATATTTCTCTATTATTCTATTCTAACTTGAAAGTTACAGTTCAGGCAGTGACATATCTAAGAGTCATGTAGTTGAAGGGGTTGTAACCCATCCCATTGAAACTTTTATATGCTATTGAAATAAAAATTATTGTAGTTTTTAATCTTGGACCAACAAGCACCGTGTGCGGAGGACAGTTAATTTATACTACGATTTATCACTTCCAAATGTGTAGATGTGGATGAATATTGTGTATAATCATTCAAGAAATTTAACGAAACGAAGGGACTTCGTAAACTCTTCGCAAACCCCCTCCCCAGGAGGAGGAAGCGCGCCCCCAGTTGAGAACTACTGCTTGCGAGCAAAACACTCTAAGTCTCTTAGCATTTCCTTCCCCGCCTTCCTCTGTGTACTGTGCATGCACTAGTCAATTTCTATAGAAGATCATAAGTAACCCTGATACTTTCTGTATTATTTATGAAAGAATGTGTAATAGAATCTATATCAACAACATACATCATTCGTCAAAGTAACGAATAACATGTTCATAAAACAAATAAATAGATATATTACATCAAAGTAAATTAGGCTTAAATTTTAGAAAATAGAAAATACATGTTATTCTCTAAGAAGAACCGCTACTCGTAGCCTTTGCTACAATCACTAGTTGTTACCATAACCGAGTGGTGTACGGGATCCCGGGTACGATTCCCGGAGGGAGAGCCTTTGTGACTTTAATTGTTCTCGATGTTTCTGTGTTCATTTCTCTGTCGTTCTACGTGATTGGAAAAAAGTCAAGTAAACGAGTAAAATAAATAAAATTAAGTAATAAGTAGTTCAAGTAGGTTACTGAAACATGTTCCGTGAGTCAGTTAACTTTGAAAAAAGTGGTCTAAGGCGTTCGGCTTATAAAACATCATTTGAGCTTAGTTCGAGTCCCCGCAGAATACAACGCTTTTTTCTCTCTCTTTTGACGTGTTCTCGACGTTTCTATCTGTATTCGTGTCCGATTCGATTAAATAGAATTTCGAATAGAGACCAATATATATGATAAATGATAATTTATTTGCGAGTCTGTACTCGTCTAATATACATTTTCGAGAGTTTGATTTTGGAAATGAAGTGTATATAATATTGAATAGTGAAAATAGTAAACTAAAAAATATTCGTACAAATATTGATTAATTAATTGGAGTTAAGCATGGCTTTCCAGACAGGATTATATAAAGAGCAGTAACTTTCAAGTGCCATGCGAAAAAAATATTTGAGTTTTAATCCCAACCAAAATTGGTAACTTAAGGATAACTTTAACGTGATTAGTTACGCAATTAGTTACGTGATTTACGTAATTTTTACATATTTTTATTATAATTCTGTATAAGTTATGATAATACCATTTCAAAATGTTGAGTCAGAAACAAGTGTAATATTATATTTGTTACGAAAAGCTTTTAATCAGCGATAAATTCAGGGAGTGATAATCTGAGGGAGAACTGTGAGAAACCTCTCACGCTAAGAAATTTATGCCTTCAGGACCATATCTTCGATCGTGCTTAATGTGGATTACCGGATTACCAGTATGTCCTCCACCCGTATTAAAAATGCCCCCGGGGATAATTTTCTGGAGCCATCACTGTTTATAAATAGTTTTTCGTTACAAATCAGAAGATAATAATGGAGTAGTGAACATACTTAATATTTTGTTTTCAGCTATGGATTTCAGAACTAGTAAAAGAGTATGGCATGAACACACAGCAGAGCAGAGAATACATAGGACTACAAAACATAGCGAAGATTAAACATAGTTCATTTTAGGGGTGAATTTGTTCCCTTTTATGAGCACTTTTTCCAATCCCTATTTGAACTTAGCAGAGAATACATAAAACTACTCCACCCCTATTTTAACATCTTACATAGCAAAGACTACTAAGACAATAATGAGGGTGTACTCGTTTGTATTCGTTCCACCCCTTAATTGAACATAGCGCATCAGACAGAGACTACGAAACAGTGAAGATTAAAGGGTGAACTCGTTTCCTTTTATGAGCATATTTTAACATAGCAGAACTAGTAAAAGAGTATGACGTATTTTCCAACCCTTATTTTAATTACGAACACACAGCAGAGCGGGGCTCATTTTTCAACCCTTATTTTACCATAGCAGATAAAACATAGCAGGGAGCCACCCCTCTTTGAACATGGCAGAACATAGCAAATTCGTTCCACTCCCTATTTAAACATAACAGAAATATCAGGGGGTGTATTAGTTCCAACCCTCTATAGCAAAGATTCTTTTAAGGAATGAAGTTGTTCTAACCTCTATTTGAACATAGCAGAGATTATTTAAAGATTGCAAAGGAATGTAAACTTCCGTGTTTTGTTATCAGTTACATAATAACTTCCGCCATATGTGGATAATTCTCATTACGTCATTCATCCGGATTTTAAAAATATTGAGCTAGTTTTCTCTTTAACAGACAATACTGATTTAATAGTATAGCTTGTCATTCAACGATAGGATTAAAAAAAGGGGAAACCCCGACCGTGACTTGATGATATCATCTCTATTGCGCAATATTACGCAATGAAATCAATCACAAAGGTATATGTTGATCGCTCGCGGTATAACTTGTCATTCAACGATAGGATTAAAAAAACAAAAAGGGGAAACCCCGATCGTGACTTGATGATATCATCTCTATTGCGCAATATTACGCAATGCAATCACACAGGTATATGTTGATCGCTCGCGGTCTGTCTTGTCATTCACATCTGACCGTGACTCGGTGACATCATCCCTATTGCGCAATATTGCGCAATGCAATTACAAAAGTTATAAAAGACTGATCGAGAAGTTTTTTTGTAATCAGTTCCTTGTTGGTGTTTCAGGTGTTAAGTTCTGATTTTTTGTGTGTGTTTGGTTTTTTAGTTGTTTATAGGTAAGACATCTTATAACAATAATATCATATTATAAAAACTCACTTCTGAATTATTATAGTAACATTGCGTTATTAAAAAAATTGCAACGAAAAAGGATAAACCAAATACTATCAATTTATCAACTGATATTCTATTTAATAATAATTTGAAAAAAATCATTTTAAAATGTGATAATGTGTTAAATGAGGATAGTGGATGCTTTTTAAATAACAAAAGAAAGGACTGTTTAGATATATTAAAACAGGAACAACATAATACGTCTTTTAAAGTAAATTTTTCTTTGGCTACAACTTTTGTTAAACCAGTAGATTTAGAAACATGTAGATTCTTTGTAAATAGTGGTAACGAAATTATTTTACCGAGTACAAATGTGAATTCTATAATTGAAAAACTATTTAATAAAATTTTAGTTGAACAAGAAAACAGAGCAATTAAGAAATCAGGGTGGTTTCTATGCTCTCAACCTAACCATCTCTTAGAAATTAAAATCAGTAAATATGATCTCATGACCGCATCATCTTATATAAAATTGCCTCAATGGATTTTATCCACAAAATGTGTTATAAATATTCAAAATAACGATAATAGATGTTTTATGTATTGCATTCTAGCCGCATTACATCCAGTAAAAGAACATCCACATCGTGTAAATAATTACAATAATGAACCAAATGTAATGAACCAAATAATTAAAAATATAATGAACCAAAAATATATTTACTAAATCATATTTCTCTATTATTCTATTCTAACTTGAAAGTTACAGTTCAGGCAGTGACATATCTAAGAGTCATGTAGTTGAAGGGGTTGTAACCCATCCCATTGAAACTTTTATATGCTATTGAAATAAAAATTATTGCAGTTTTTAATCTTGGACCAACAAGCACCGTGTGCGGAGGACAGTTAATTTATACTACGATTTATCACTTCCAAATGTGTAGATGTGGATGAATATTGTGTATAATCATTCAAGAAATTTAACGAAACGAAGGGACTTCGTAAACTCTTCGCAAACCCCCTCCCCAGGAGGAGGAAGCGCGCCCCCAGTTGAGAACTACTGCTTGCGAGCAAAACACTCTAAGTCTCTTAGCATTTCCTTCCCCGCCTTCCTCTGTGTACTGTGCATGCACTAGTCAATTTCTATAGAAGATCATAAGTAACCCTGATACTTTCTGTATTATTTATGAAAGAATGTGTAATAGAATCTATATCAACAACATACATCATTCGTCAAAGTAACGAATAACATGTTCATAAAACAAATAAATAGATATATTACATCAAAGTAAATTAGGCTTAAATTTTAGAAAATAGAAAATACATGTTATTCTCTAAGAAGAACCGCTACTCGTAGCCTTTGCTACAATCACTAGTTGTTACTATAACCGAGTGGTGTACGGGATCCCGGGTACGATTCCCGGAGGGAGAGCCTTTGTGACTTTAATTGTTCTCGATGTTTCTGTGTTCATTTCTCTGTCGTTCTACGTGATTGGAAAAAAGTCAAGTAAACGAGTAAAATAAATAAAATTAAGTAATAAGTAGTTCAAGTAGGTTACTGAAACATGTTCCGTGAGTCAGTTAACTTTGAAAAAAGTGGTCTAAGGCGTTCGGCTTATAAAACATCATTTGAGCTTAGTTCGAGTCCCCGCAGAATACAACGCTTTTTTCTCTCTCTTTTGACGTGTTCTCGACGTTTCTATCTGTATTCGTGTCCGATTCGATTAAATAGAATTTCGAATAGAGACCAATATATATGATAAATGATAATTTATTTGCGAGTCTGTACTCGTCTAATATACATTTTCGAGAGTTTGATTTTGGAAATGAAGTGTATATAATATTGAATAGTGAAAATAGTAAACTAAAAAATATTCGTACAAATATTGATTAATTAATTGGAGTTAAGCATGGCTTTCCAGACAGGATTATATAAAGAGCAGTAACTTTCAAGTGCCATGCGAAAAAAATATTTGAGTTTTAATCCCAACCAAAGTTGGTAACTTAAGGATAACTTTAACGTGATTAGTTACGCAATTAGTTACGTGATTTACGTAATTTTTACATATTTTTATTATAATTCTGTATAAGTTATGATAATACCATTTCAAAATGTTGAGTCAGAAACAAGTGTAATATTATATTTGTTACGAAAAGCTTTTAATCAGTGATAAATTCAGGGAGTGATAATCTGAGGGAGAACTGTGAGAAACCTCTCACGCTAAGAAATTTATGCCTTCAGGACCATATCTTCGATCGTGCTTAATGTGGATTACCGGATTACCAGTATGTCCTCCACCCGTATTAAAAATGCCCCCGGGGATAATTTTCTGGAGCCATCACTGTTTATAAATAGTTTTTCGTTACAAATCAGAAGATAATAATGGAGTAGTGAACATACTTAATATTTTGTTTTCAGCTATGGATTTCAGAACTAGTAAAAGAGTATGGCATGAACACACAGCAGAGCAGAGAATACATAGGACTACAAAACATAGCGAAGATTAAACATAGTTCATTTTAGGGGTGAATTTGTTCCCTTTTATGAGCACTTTTTCCAATCCCTATTTGAACTTAGCAGAGAATACATAAAACTACTCCACCCCTATTTTAACATCTTACATAGCAAAGACTACTAAGACAATAATGAGGGTGTACTCGTTTGTATTCGTTCCACCCCTTAATTGAACATAGCGCATCAGACAGAGACTACGAAACATAGTGAAGATTAAAGGGTGAACTCGTTTCCTTTTATGAGCAAATTTTAACATAGCAGAACTAGTAAAAGAGTATGACGTATTTTCCAACCCTTATTTTAATTACGAACACACAGCAGAGCGGGGCTCATTTTTCAACCCTTATTTTACCATAGCAGATAAAACATAGCAGGGAGCCACCCCTCTTTGAACATGGCAGAACATAGCAAATTCGTTCCACCCCCTATTTAAACATAACAGAAATATCAGGGGGTGTATTAGTTCCAACCCTCTATAGCAAAGATTCTTTTAAGGAATGAAGTTGTTCTAACCTCTATTTGAACATAGCAGAGATTATTTAAAGATTGCAAAGGAATGTAAACTTCCGTGTTTTGTTATCAGTTACATAATAACTTCCGCCATATGTGGATAATTCTCATTACGTCATTCATCCGGATTTTAAAAATATTGAGCTAGTTTTCTCTTTAACAGACAATACTGATTTAATAGTATAGCTTGTCATTCAACGATAGGATTAAAAAAAGGGGAAACCCCGACCGTGACTTGATGATATCATCTCTATTGCGCAATATTACGCAATGAAATCAATCACAAAGGTATATGTTGATCGCTCGCGGTATAACTTGTCATTCAACGATAGGATTAAAAAAACAAAAAGGGGAAACCCCGATCGTGACTTGATGATATCATCTCTATTGCGCAATATTACGCAATGCAATCACACAGGTATATGTTGATCGCTCGCGGTCTGTCTTGTCATTCACATCTGACCGTGACTCGGTGACATCATCCCTATTGCGCAATATTGCGCAATGCAATTACAAAAGTTATAAAAGACTGATCGAGAAGTTTTTTTGTAATCAGTTCCTTGTTGGTGTTTCAGGTGTTAAGTTCTGATTTTTTGTGTGTGTTTGGTTTTTTAGTTGTTTATAGGTAAGACATCTTATAACAATAATATCATATTATAAAAACTCACTTCTGAATTATTATAGTAACATTGCGTTATTAAAAAAATTGCAACGAAAAAGGATAAACCAAATACTATCAATTTATCAACTGATATTCTATTTAATAATAATTTGAAAAAAATCATTTTAAAATGTGATAATGTGTTAAATGAGGATAGTGGATGCTTTTTAAATAACAAAAGAAAGGACTGTTTAGATATATTAAAACAGGAACAACATAATACGTCTTTTAAAGTAAATTTTTCTTTGGCTACAACTTTTGTTAAACCAGTAGATTTAGAAACATGTAGATTCTTTGTAAATAGTGGTAACGAAATTATTTTACCGAGTACAAATGTGAATTCTATAATTGAAAAACTATTTAATAAAATTTTAGTTGAACAAGAAAACAGAGCAATTAAGAAATCAGGGTGGTTTCTATGCTCTCAACCTAACCATCTCTTAGAAATTAAAATCAGTAAATATGATCTCATGACCGCATCATCTTATATAAAATTGCCTCAATGGATTTTATCCACAAAATGTGTTATAAATATTCAAAATAACGATAATAGATGTTTTATGTATTGCATTCTAGCCGCATTACATCCAGTAAAAGAACATCCACATCGTGTAAATAATTACAATAATGAACCAAATGTAATGAACCAAATAATTAAAAATATAATGAACCAAAAATATATTTACTAAATCATATTTCTCTATTATTCTATTCTAACTTGAAAGTTACAGTTCAGGCAGTGACATATCTAAGAGTCATGTAGTTGAAGGGGTTGTAACCCATCCCATTGAAACTTTTATATGCTATTGAAATAAAAATTATTGCAGTTTTTAATCTTGGACCAACAAGCACCGTGTGCGGAGGACAGTTAATTTATACTACGATTTATCACTTCCAAATGTGTAGATGTGGATGAATATTGTGTATAATCATTCAAGAAATTTAACGAAACGAAGGGACTTCGTAAACTCTTCGCAAACCCCCTCCCCAGGAGGAGGAAGCGCGCCCCCAGTTGAGAACTACTGCTTGCGAGCAAAACACTCTAAGTCTCTTAGCATTTCCTTCCCCGCCTTCCTCTGTGTACTGTGCATGCACTAGTCAATTTCTATAGAAGATCATAAGTAACCCTGATACTTTCTGTATTATTTATGAAAGAATGTGTAATAGAATCTATATCAACAACATACATCATTCGTCAAAGTAACGAATAACATGTTCATAAAACAAATAAATAGATATATTACATCAAAGTAAATTAGGCTTAAATTTTAGAAAATAGAAAATACATGTTATTCTCTAAGAAGAACCGCTACTCGTAGCCTTTGCTACAATCATTAGTTGTTACTATAACCGAGTGGTGTACGGGATCCCGGGTACGATTCCCGGAGGGAGAGCCTTTGTGACTTTAATTGTTCTCGATGTTTCTGTGTTCATTTCTCTGTCGTTCTACGTGATTGGAAAAAAGTCAAGTAAACGAGTAAAATAAATAAAATTAAGTAATAAGTAGTTCAAGTAGGTTACTGAAACATGTTCCGTGAGTCAGTTAACTTTGAAAAAAGTGGTCTAAGGCGTTCGGCTTATAAAACATCATTTGAGCTTAGTTCGAGTCCCCGCAGAATACAACGCTTTTTTCTCTCTCTTTTGACGTGTTCTCGACGTTTCTATCTGTATTCGTGTCCGATTCGATTAAATAGAATTTCGAATAGAGACCAATATATATGATAAATGATAATTTATTTGCGAGTCTGTACTCGTCTAATATACATTTTCGAGAGTTTGATTTTGGAAATGAAGTGTATATAATATTGAATAGTGAAAATAGTAAACTAAAAAATATTCGTACAAATATTGATTAATTAATTGGAGTTAAGCATGGCTTTCCAGACAGGATTATATAAAGAGCAGTAACTTTCAAGTGCCATGCGAAAAAAATATTTGAGTTTTAATCCCAACCAAAGTTGGTAACTTAAGGATAACTTTAACGTGATTAGTTACGCAATTAGTTACGTGATTTACGTAATTTTTACATATTTTTATTATAATTCTGTATAAGTTATGATAATACCATTTCAAAATGTTGAGTCAGAAACAAGTGTAATATTATATTTGTTACGAAAAGCTTTTAATCAGTGATAAATTCAGGGAGTGATAATCTGAGGGAGAACTGTGAGAAACCTCTCACGCTAAGAAATTTATGCCTTCAGGACCATATCTTCGATCGTGCTTAATGTGGATTACCGGATTACCAGTATGTCCTCCACCCGTATTAAAAATGCCCCCGGGGATAATTTTCTGGAGCCATCACTGTTTATAAATAGTTTTTCGTTACAAATCAGAAGATAATAATGGAGTAGTGAACATACTTAATATTTTGTTTTCAGCTATGGATTTCAGAACTAGTAAAAGAGTATGGCATGAACACACAGCAGAGCAGAGAATACATAGGACTACAAAACATAGCGAAGATTAAACATAGTTCATTTTAGGGGTGAATTTGTTCCCTTTTATGAGCACTTTTTCCAATCCCTATTTGAACTTAGCAGAGAATACATAAAACTACTCCACCCCTATTTTAACATCTTACATAGCAAAGACTACTAAGACAATAATGAGGGTGTACTCGTTTGTATTCGTTCCACCCCTTAATTGAACATAGCGCATCAGACAGAGACTACGAAACATAGTGAAGATTAAAGGGTGAACTCGTTTCCTTTTATGAGCAAATTTTAACATAGCAGAACTAGTAAAAGAGTATGACGTATTTTCCAACCCTTATTTTAATTACGAACACACAGCAGAGCGGGGCTCATTTTTCAACCCTTATTTTACCATAGCAGATAAAACATAGCAGGGAGCCACCCCTCTTTGAACATGGCAGAACATAGCAAATTCGTTCCACCCCCTATTTAAACATAACAGAAATATCAGGGGGTGTATTAGTTCCAACCCTCTATAGCAAAGATTCTTTTAAGGAATGAAGTTGTTCTAACCTCTATTTGAACATAGCAGAGATTATTTAAAGATTGCAAAGGAATGTAAACTTCCGTGTTTTGTTATCAGTTACATAATAACTTCCGCCATATGTGGATAATTCTCATTACGTCATTCATCCGGATTTTAAAAATATTGAGCTAGTTTTCTCTTTAACAGACAATACTGATTTAATAGTATAGCTTGTCATTCAACGATAGGATTAAAAAAAGGGGAAACCCCGACCGTGACTTGATGATATCATCTCTATTGCGCAATATTACGCAATGAAATCAATCACAAAGGTATATGTTGATCGCTCGCGGTATAACTTGTCATTCAACGATAGGATTAAAAAAACAAAAAGGGGAAACCCCGATCGTGACTTGATGATATCATCTCTATTGCGCAATATTACGCAATGCAATCACACAGGTATATGTTGATCGCTCGCGGTCTGTCTTGTCATTCACATCTGACCGTGACTCGGTGACATCATCCCTATTGCGCAATATTGCGCAATGCAATTACAAAAGTTATAAAAGACTGATCGAGAAGTTTTTTTGTAATCAGTTCCTTGTTGGTGTTTCAGGTGTTAAGTTCTGATTTTTTGTGTGTGTTTGGTTTTTTAGTTGTTTATAGGTAAGACATCTTATAACAATAATATCATATTATAAAAACTCACTTCTGAATTATTATAGTAACATTGCGTTATTAAAAAAATTGCAACGAAAAAGGATAAACCAAATACTATCAATTTATCAACTGATATTCTATTTAATAATAATTTGAAAAAAATCATTTTAAAATGTGATAATGTGTTAAATGAGGATAGTGGATGCTTTTTAAATAACAAAAGAAAGGACTGTTTAGATATATTAAAACAGGAACAACATAATACGTCTTTTAAAGTAAATTTTTCTTTGGCTACAACTTTTGTTAAACCAGTAGATTTAGAAACATGTAGATTCTTTGTAAATAGTGGTAACGAAATTATTTTACCGAGTACAAATGTGAATTCTATAATTGAAAAACTATTTAATAAAATTTTAGTTGAACAAGAAAACAGAGCAATTAAGAAATCAGGGTGGTTTCTATGCTCTCAACCTAACCATCTCTTAGAAATTAAAATCAGTAAATATGATCTCATGACCGCATCATCTTATATAAAATTGCCTCAATGGATTTTATCCACAAAATGTGTTATAAATATTCAAAATAACGATAATAGATGTTTTATGTATTGCATTCTAGCCGCATTACATCCAGTAAAAGAACATCCACATCGTGTAAATAATTACAATAATGAACCAAATGTAATGAACCAAATAATTAAAAATATAATGAACCAAAAATATATTTACTAAATCATATTTCTCTATTATTCTATTCTAACTTGAAAGTTACAGTTCAGGCAGTGACATATCTAAGAGTCATGTAGTTGAAGGGGTTGTAACCCATCCCATTGAAACTTTTATATGCTATTGAAATAAAAATTATTGCAGTTTTTAATCTTGGACCAACAAGCACCGTGTGCGGAGGACAGTTAATTTATACTACGATTTATCACTTCCAAATGTGTAGATGTGGATGAATATTGTGTATAATCATTCAAGAAATTTAACGAAACGAAGGGACTTCGTAAACTCTTCGCAAACCCCCTCCCCAGGAGGAGGAAGCGCGCCCCCAGTTGAGAACTACTGCTTGCGAGCAAAACACTCTAAGTCTCTTAGCATTTCCTTCCCCGCCTTCCTCTGTGTACTGTGCATGCACTAGTCAATTTTTATAGAAGATCATAAGTAACCC